>NC_089017.1:882348-1182348 GCF_963932015.1 Anas acuta
GAGGAATAAGGAGAGGAAAAAGAAAAGCAGAGGAAAAATGAAAAAAAAAAGGAAAAAAGAAAGGAGAGGAAAAAGGAGAGGAAGAAGGAAACGAGGAAGAAGGAAAAGAGAGGAAAAAGGGGGGAAAAAAGAGAGGGGAGGAAAAAGGAGACGAGAGGAAAAAGCATATGAAAAGGAAAGGAGGGGAAAAAGTTGAGGAGAGGGAAAAGGAAAAAAGAGGTAAAAGGAAAGGAGAGGGAAAAGAAAAGGAGAGCAAAAAGGAAAGGAGAGGGAATAGAAAAGGAGTGGAAAAAGGAAAGGAGAGGAATAAGGAGAGGAAAAAGAAAAGCAGAGGAAAAAAGAAAGGAAAGGAAAAAGGAAAGGAGAGGAAAAAGGAAAGGAGAGAGAAAAGGAAAGGAGAGGGAAAAGGAAAGGAGTGGGAAAAGGAAAAGAAAGGAAAAAGGAGAGGAAAAAGGAAAGGAAAGGAAAAAGGAAAGGAGAGGGAAATGTAAATTAGTGGAAATAGGAAAGGAGAGGAATAAGGAGAGGAAAAAGGAAAGAAGAGGAAAAAAGAAAGAAAAGCAAAAAGGAAAGGAGAGAAAAAAGGAGAGGAATGTAAAAATGAGGAGATGGAAAAGGAAAGGAGGGGAAAAAAAATAAAAGGAGAGGATTAAGGAGAGGAAAAAGTAAAGCAGAGGAAAAAATAAAGGAAAGAAAAAAAGAGAGGAGAGGAAAAAGGGAGGAAAAGGGAAGAGGGAGGAAAAAGGTAAGGAGAGGAAAAAGGAAAGAAGAGGGAAAAGAAAAGGAGAAGAAAAATGAAAGGAGAGGGAAAAGGAAAGGAGAGGGAAAAGTAAAGGAGAGGGAAAAGGAAATGAGAGGGAAAAGGAGACAGAAAAGGAAAGCAGAAGAACAAATAAAGGAGAGGAAAAGGGAGACGAGAGGAAAAAGGAGAGGAGAGGAAAAAGCATATGAAAAAGGAAAGGAGGGGAAAAAGGTGAGGAGAGGGAAAAGGAAAGGAGAGGGAAAAGGAAAGGAGAGGGATAAGGAAAGGAGAGTGAAAAGGAAAAGAGAGGGAAAAGGAAACGAGATGGAAAAGGAGATGGAAAAGGAAAGCAGAAGAACAAATAAAGGAGAGGAAAAGGGAGAGGAGAGGAAAAAGGAGAGGAGAGGAAAAACGGGAGGAAAAAGTAAGGAGTGGAAAAAGGAATAAAGAGGGAAAAGTAAAGGAGAAGAAAAATGAAAGGAGAGGGAAAAGGAAAGGAGAGGTAAAAAGAAAATGAGAGGGAAAAGGAGACGGAAAAGGAAAGCAGAGGAAAAAATAATGGAGAGGAAAAGGGAGAGGACAGGAAAAAGGAGAGGAGAGGAAAAAGCATATGAAAAAGGAAAGGAGGGGAAAAAGGTGAGGAGAGGGAAAAGGAAAGGAGAGGGAAAAGGAAAATAGAGCAAAAAGGAAAGGAGAGGGAAAAGGAAAGGAGAGGGAAAAGGAAAGGAGGGGAAACAGTAAAGGAAAAAGAAAAGCAGAGGAAAAATGAAAAAGGAAAAAGGAATGGAGAGGAAAAAGGAGAGGAAGAAGGAAACGAGGAAGAAGGAAAGGAGAGGAAAAAGGGAGGGAAAAAGGAGAGGAGAGGAAAAAGGAGAGGAAAAAGGAAAGGAGAGAAAAAAGCATATGAAAAAGAAAAAAGAAAAGGAGAGGGAAAAGGAAAGGAGAGGGAAAGGGAAAGGAGAGGAAAAAGGAAAGGAGAGGGAAAAAGAGATGGAAAAGAAAAGCAGAGGAACAAATAAAGGAGAGCAAAAGGGAGAGGAGAGGAAAAAAGAGAGGAGAGGAAAAAGCATTTGAAAAAGGAAAAGAGGGGAAAGAGGTGAGGAGAGGGAAAAGGAAAGGAGAGGGAAAAAGGAAAGGAAAAAGAAAAGTAGAGGAAAAATGAAAAAAAAGGAAAAAGTAAAGGAGAGGAAAAAGGAGAGGAATGTAAAAATGAGGAGAAGGAAAAGGAAAGGAGGGAAAAAAAAAGGAGAGGATTTAGGAGAGGAAAAAGTAAAGCAGAGGAAAAAAAAAAAAAGGAAAGGAAAAAGGAGGGGAGAGGAAAAAGGGGAGGAAAAAGGGGAGGAGAGGAAAAAGGAAAGAAGAGGGAAAAGAAAAGGAGAAGAAAAATGAAAGGAGAGGGAAAAGGAAAGGAGAGTGAAAAGGAAAGGAGAGGGAAAAGGAAATGAGAGGGAATAGGAAAGGAGAGTGAAAAAGAAACGGAGAGGGAAAAGGAAAGGAGAGGGAAAATGAGATGGAAAAGAAAATCAGAGGAACAAATAAAGGAGAGGAAAAGGGAGAGGAGAGGGAAACGGAAAGGAGAGGAAAAAGCATATGAAAAAGGAAAGGAGGGGAAAAAGGTGAGGAGAGGGAAAAGGAAAGGAGAGGGAAAGGGAAAGGAGAGGAAAAAGGAAAGGAGAGGGAAAAGGAAAGGAGAGGGAAAAGAAAAGGAGAGGGAAAAGGAGAGGGAAAAGAAAAGCAGAGGAACAAATAAAGGAGAGCAAAAGGGAGAGGAGAGGAAAAAAGAGAGGAGAGGAAAAAGCATATGAAAAAGGAAAAGAGGGGAAAAAGGTGAGGAGAGGGAAAAGGAAAGGAGAGGGAAAGGGAAAGGAGGGGGAAAAGGAAAGGAAAAAGAAAAGCAGAGGAAAAATGAAAAAAAAAAAAAGGAAAAAGTAAAGGAGAGGAAAAAGAAGAGGAATGTAAAAATGAGGAGATGGAAAAGGAAAGGAGGGGAAAAAAAAAAGGAGAGGATTAAGGAGAGGAAAAAGTAAAGCAGAGGAAAAAATAAAGAAAAGGAAAAAGGAGGGGAGAGGAAAAAGGGGAGGAAAAAGGAGAGGAGAGGAAAAAGGAAAGAAGAGGGAAAAAAAAGGAGAAGATAAATGAAAGGAGAGAAAATAGGAAAGGAGAGGGAAAAGAAAATGAGAGGGAAAAGGAGATGGAAAAGGAAAGCAGAGGAAAAAATAAAGGAGAGGAAAAGGGAGAGGAGAGGAAAAAGGAGAGGAGAGGAAAAAGGTGAAGGAGAGGAAAAAGCATATGAAAAAGGAAAGGAGGGGAAAAAGGTGAGGAGAGGGAAAAGGAAAGGGGAGGGAAAGGGAAAGGAGGGGAAAAAGGAAAGGAGAGGGAAAAGGAAAGGAGGGAAAAAAGTAAAGGAAAAAGAAAAGCAGAGGAAAAATGAAAAAGGAAGAAGGAAAGGATAGGAAAAAGGAGATGGAAAAGGAAAGCAGAAGAACAAATAAAGGAGAGGAAAAGGGAGAGGAAAGGAAAAATAGAGGAGAGGAAAAAGCATATGAAAGAAGAAAGGAGGGGAAAAATATGAGGAGAGGAAAAAATGAAAGGTGAGGGAAAAGGAAAGGAGAGGGAAAAGGAAAGGAGAGGGAAAGGGAATGGAGCGAGAAAAGGAAAGGAGGGGAAAAAGTATAGGAAAAATAAAAGCAGAGGAAAATGAAAAAAAAAGGAAAAAGGAAAGGAGAGGAAAAAGGAGGGGAAGAAGGAAACGAGGAAGAAGGAAAGGAGAGGAAAAAGGGAGGGAAAAAAGAGAGGAGAGGAAATAGGAGAGGAAAAAGGTAAGGAGAGGAAAAAGCATATGAAAACGAAAAAAGAAAAGGAGAGGGAAACGGAAAGGATAGGACAAACGAGATGGAAAAGGAAAGCAGAAGAACAAATAAAGGAGAGGAAAAGGGAGAGGAGAGGAAAAAGGAGAGGAGAGGAAAAAGCATATGAAAAAGGAAAGGAGGGGTAAAAGGTGAGGAGAGGGAAAAGGAAAGGAGAGGGAAAAGGAAAGGAGAGGGAAAAGGAGATGGAAAAGAAAATCAGAGGAACAAATAAAGGAGAGGAAAAGGGAGAGGAGAGGAAAAAGGAGAGGAGAGGAAAAAGCATATGAAAAAGGAAAGGAGAGGAAAAATATGAGGAGAGGGAAAAATGAAAGGAGAGGGAAAAGGAAAGAGAGGGAAAAGGAAAGGAGAGTGAAAAGGAAAGGAGAGGGAAAAGGAAAGGAGAGGGAAAGGGAAAGGAGAGAGAAAAGGAAAGGAGGGGAAAAAGTATAGGAAAAATAAAAGCAGAGGAAAATGAAAAAAAAAGGAAAAAGGAAAGGAGAGGAAAAAGGAGGGGAAGAAGGAAACGAGGAAGAAGGAAAGGAGAGGAAAAAGGGAGGGAAAAAGGAGAGGAGAGGAAAAAGCATATGAAAAAGGAAAAGAGGGGAAAAAGGTGAGGAGAGGGAAAAGGAAAGGAGAGGGAAAGGGAAAGGAGGGGGAAAAGGAAAAAGAAAAGCAGAGGAAAAATGAAAAAAAAAAGGAAAAAGTAAAGGAGAGGAAAAAGGAGAGGAGAGGAAAAAGGGGAGGAGAGGAAAAAGCATACGAAAAAGGAAAGGAGGGGAAAAAGGTGAGGAGAGGGAAAAGGAAAGGAGAATGAAAGGGGAAAGGGGAAAAAGGAAAGGAGAGGGAAAAGGAAAGGAGAGGGAAAAGGAAAGGAGAGGGAAAAGGAAAGGAGAGGGAAAAGGAGATGGAAAAGAAAATCAGAGGAACAAATAAAGGAGAGGAAAAGGGAGAGGAGAGGAAAAAGGAGAGGAGAGGAAAAAGCATATTACAAAGGAAAGGAGGGGAAAAAGGTGAGGAGAGGGAAAAGGAAAGGAGAGGGAAAAAAAAGGAGAATGAAAGGGGAAAGGGGAAAAAGGAAAGGAGAGGGAAAAGGAAAGGAGAGTGAAAAGGAAAGGAGAGGGAAAAGGAAAGGAGAGGGAAAAGGAGATGGAAAAGGAAAGCAGAGGAACAAATAAAGGAGAGCAAAAGGGAGAGTAGAGGAAAAAAGAGAGGAGAGGAAAAAGGGGAGGAGAGGAAAAAGCATATGAAAAAGGAAAGGAGGGGAAAAAGGTGAGGAGAGGGAAATGGAAAGGAGAGGGAAAGGGAAAGGAGGGGAAAAAGGAAAGGAGAGGGAAAAGGAAAGGAGGGAAAAAAGTAAAGGAAAAAGAAAAGCAGAGGAAAAATGAAAAAGGAAAAAGGAAAGGATAGGAAAAAGGAGATGGAAAAGGAAAGCAGAAGAACAAATAAAGGAGAGGAAAAGGGAGAGGAAAGGAAAAATAGAGGAGAGGAAAAAGCCTATGAAAAAGGAAAGGAGGGGAAAAATATGAGGAGAGGGAAAAATGAAAGGAGAGGGAAAAGGAAAGAGAGGGAAAAGGAAAGGAGAGTGAAAAGGAAAGGAGAGGGAAAAGGAAAGGAGAGGGAAAGGGAAAGGAGAGAGAAAAGGAAAGGAGGGGAAAAAGTATAGGAAAAATAAAAGCAGAGGAAAATGAAAAAAAAAGGAAAAAGGAAAGGAGAGGAAAAAGGAGGGGAAGAAGGAAACGAGGAAGAAGGAAAGGAGAGGAAAAAGGGAGGGAAAAAGGAGAGGAGAGGAAATAGGAGAGGAAAAAGATAAGGAGAGGAAAAAGCATATGAAAAAGAAAAAAGAAAAGGAGAGGGAAAAGGAAAGGATAAGACAAACGAGATGGAAAAGGAAAGCAGAAGAACAAATAAAGGAGAGGAAAAGGGAGAGGAGAGGAAAAAGGAGAGGAGAGGAAAAAGCATATGAAAAAGCAAAGGAGGGGTAAAAGATGAGGAGAGGGAAAAGGAAAGGAGAGTGAAAAGGAAAGGAGAGCGAAAAGGAAAGGAGAGGGAAAAAGAGATGGAAAAGAAAAGCAGAGGAACAAATAAAGGAGAACAAAAGGGAGAGGAGAGGAAAAAAGAGAGGAGAGGAAAAAGCATATGAAAAAGGAAAAGAGGGGAAAAATGTGAGGAGAGGGAAAAGGAAAGGAGAGGGAAAAAGGAAAGGAAAAAGAAAAGTAGAGGAAAAACGAAAAAAAAAAGGAAAAAGTAAAGGAGAGGAAAAAGGAGAGGAATGTAAAAATGAGGAGATGGAAAAAGAAAGGCGGGGAAAAAAAAAAGAGAGGATTAAGGAGAGGAAAAAGTAAACCAGAGGAAAAAATAAAGAAAACGAAAAAGGAGGGGAGAGATAAAGAGGAGGAAAAAGGAGAGGAGAGGGAAAAGGAAACGAGAGGGAAAAGGAAACGAGAGGGAAAAGGAGATTGAAAAGGAAAGCAGAGGAAAAAATAAAGGAGAGGAAAAGGGAGAGGAGAGGAAAAAGGGGAGGAGAGGAAAAAGCATACGAAAAAGGAAAGGAGGGGAAAAAGGTGAGGAGAGGGAAAAGGAAAGGAGAGGGAAAAAAAAAGGAGAATGAAAGGGGAAAGGGGAAAAAGGAAAGGAGAGGGAAAAGGAAAGGAGAGTGAAAAGGAAAGGAGAGGGAAAAGGAAAGGAGAGGGAAAAGGAGATGGAAAAGAAAAGCAGAGGAACAAATAGAGCAAAAGGGAGAGGAGAGGAAAAAAGAGAGGAGAGGAAAAAGCATATGAAAAAGGAAAAGAGGGGAAAAACATAAGGAGAGGGAAAAGGAAAGGAGAATGAAAGGGGAAAAGGGAAAATGGAAAGGAGAGGGAAAAGGAAAGGAGAGGGAAAAGGAAAGGAGAGGGAAAAGGAAAGGAGCGTGAAAAGGAAAGGAAAAAGAAAAGCAGAGGAAAAATGAAAAAAAAAAAGGAAAAAGGAAAGGAGAGGAAAAAGGAGAGGAATATAAAAATGAGGAGATGGAAAAGGAATGGAGGGGAAAAAAAAAAAGGAGAGGATTAAGGAGAGGAAAAAGTAAAGCAGAGGAAAAAATAAAGAAAAGGAAAAAGGAGGGGAGAGGAAAAAGGGGAGGAAAAAGGAGAGGAGAGGAAAAAGGAAAGAAGAGGGAAAAAAAAGGAGAAGAAAAATGAAAGGAGAGAAAAAAGGAAAGGAGAGGGAAAAGAAAATGAGAGGGAAAAGGAGATGGAAAAGGAAAGCAGAGGAAAAAATAAAGGAGAGGAAAAGGGAGAGGAGAGGAAAAAGGAGAGGAGAGGAAAAAGGGGAGGAGAGGAAAAAGCATATGAAAATGGAAAGGAGGGGAAAAGGGTGAAGAGAGGGAAAAGGAAAGGGGAGGGAAAGGGAAAGGAGGGGAAAAAGGAAAGGAGAGGGAAAAGGAAAGGAGAGGAAAAAGATAAGGAGAGGGAAAGGGAAAGGAGAGGGAAAAGGAAAGGAGGGGAAAAAGTATAGGGAAAATAAAAGCAGAGGAAAATGAAAAAAAAAGGAAAAAAGAAAGGAGAGGAAAAAGGAGAGGAAGAAGGAAACGAGGAAGAAGGAAAGGAGAGGAAAAAGGGAGGGAAAAAAAAGAGGAGAGGAAAAAGGAGAGGAAAAAGGTAAGGAGAGGAAAAAGCATATGAAAAAGAAAAAAGAAAAGGAGAGGGAAAAAGAAAGGATAGGAAAAAGGAGATGGAAAAGGAAAGCAGAAGAACAAATAAAGGAGAGGAAAAAGGAGAGGAGAGGAAAAAGCATATGAAAAAGGAAAGGAGGGGAAAAAGGTGAGGAGAGGGAAAAGGAAAGGAGAGTGAAAAGGAAAGGAGAGGGAAAAGGAAAGGAGAGGGAAAAGGAGATGGAAAAGAAAATCAGAGGAACAAATAAAGGAGAGGAAAAGGGAGAGGAGAGGAAAAAGGAGAGAAGAGGAAAAAGCATATGAAAAAGGAAAGGAAGGGAAAAAGGTGAGGAGAGGGAAAAGGAAAGGAGGGGAAAAAGGAAAGGAAAAAGAAAAGCAGAGGAAAAACAAAAAAAAAGGAAAAAGAAAGGAGAGGAAAAATAAGAGGAAGAAGGAAACGAGGAAGAAGGAAAGGAGAGGAAAAAGGGGGGGAAATGAGAGGAGAGGAAAAAGGAGAGGAAAAAGGAAAGGAGATGAAAAAGAAAAATAAAAGAAAAAGGAAAGGAGAGGGAAAAGGAAATGAGAGGGAAAAGGAGATGTAAAAGGAAAGCAGAGGAAAAAATAAAGGAGAGGAAAAGGGAGAGGAAAGGAAAAATAGAGGAGAGGAAAAAGCATATGAAAAAGGAAAGGAGAGGAAAAATATGAGGAGAGGGAAAAATGAAAGGAGAGGGAAAAGGAAAGAGAGGGAAAAGGAAAGGAGAGTGAAAAGGAAAGGAGAGGGAAAAGGAAAGGAGAGGGAAAGGGAAAGGAGAGAGAAAAGGAAAGGAGGGGAAAAAGTATAGGAAAAATAAAAGCAGAGGAAAATGAAAAAAAAAGGAAAAAGGAAAGGAGAGGAAAAAGGAGGGGAAGAAGGAAACGAGGAAGAAGGAAAGGAGAGGAAAAAGGGAGGAAAAAAGGAGAGGAGAGGAAATAGGAGAGGAAAAAGATAAGGAGAGGAAAAAGCATATGAAAAAGAAAAAAGGAGAGGGAAAAGGAAAGGATAGGAAAAACGAGATGGAAAAAGAAAGCAGAAGAACAAATAAAGGAGAGGAAAAGGGAGAGGAGAGGAAATAGGAGAGGAGAGGAAAAAGCATATGAAAAAGGAAAGGAGGGGAAAAAGGTGAGGAGAGGGAAAAGGAAAGGAGAGTGAAAAGGAAAGGAGAGGGAAAAGGAAAGGAGAGGGAAAAGGAGATGGAAAAGAAAATCAGAGGAACAAATAAAGGAGAGGAAAAGGGAGAGGAGAGGAAAAAGGAGAGGAGAGGAAAAAGGGGAGGAGAGGAAAAAGCATATGAAAAAGGAAAGGAGGGGAAAAAGGTGAGGAGAGGGAAAAGGAAAGGAGAGGGAAAGGGAAAGGAGGGGAAAAAGGAAAGGAGAGGGAAAAGGAAAGGAGGGAAAAAAGTAAAGGAAAAAGAAAAGCAGAGGAAAAATGAAAAAGGAAGAAGGAAAGGAGAGGAAAAAGTAGATGGAAAACGAAAGCAGAAGAACAAATAAAGGAGAGGAAAATGGGAGGGAAAAAGGAGAGGAGAGGAAAAAGGAGAGGAAAAAGGTAAGGAGAGGAAAAAGCATATGAAAAAGAAAAAAGAAAAGGAGAGGGAAAAGGAAAGGATAGGACAAACGAGATGGAAAAGGAAAGCAGAAGAACAAATAAAGGAGAGGAAAAGGGAGAGGAGAGGAAAAAGGAGAGGAGAGGAAAAAGCATATGAAAGAGGAAAGGAGGGGAAAAAGTTGAGGAGAGGGAAAAGGAAAGGAGAGGGAAAAGGAAAAGAGAGGAAAAAGGAAAGGAGAGTGAAAAGGAAAGGAGAGGAAAAAGGAAAGGAGAGGTAAAGGGAAAGGAGAGGGAAAAGGAAAGGAGGGGAAAAAGTATAGGAAAAATAATAGCAGAGGAAAATGAAAAAAAAAGGAAAAAAGAAAGGAGAGGAAAAAGGAGAGGAAGAAGGAAACGAGGAAGAAGGAAAGGAGAGGAAAAAGGGAGGGAAAAAAAAGAGGAGAGGAAAAAGGAGAGGTAAAAGGTAAGGAGAGGAAAAAGCATATGAAAAAGAAAAAAGAAAATGAGAGGGAAAAAGAAAGGATAGGAAAAAGGAGATGGAAAAGGAAAGCAGAAGAACAAATAAAGGAGAGGAAAAGGGAGAGGAGAGGAAAAAGGAGAGGAGAGGAAAAAGCATATGAAAAAGGAAAGGAGGGGAAAAACGTGAGGAGAGGGAAAAGGAAAGGAGAGTGAAAAGGAAAGGAGAGGGAAAAGGAAAGGAGAGGGAAAAGGAGATGGAAAAGAAAAGCAGAGGAACAAATAAAGGAGAGGAAAAGGGAGAGGAGAGGAAAAAGGAGAGGAGAGGAAAAAGCATATGAAAAAGGAAAGGAGGGGAAAACGGTGAGGAGAGGGAAAAGGAAAGGAGAGGGAAAAGTAAAGGAGGGGGAAATGGAAAGGAGAGGGAAAAGGAAAGGAGGGGAAAAAGGAAAGGAAAAAGAAAACAGAGGAAAAACAAAAAAAAAAAAGAAAATGGAAAGGAGAGGAAAAAGGAGAGGAATGTAAAAATGAGGAGATGGAAAAGGAAAGGAGGGGAAAAAAAAAGGAGAGGATTAAGGAGAGGAAAAAGTAAAGCAGAGGAAAAAATAAAAGGAAAAAGGAGGGGAGAGGAAAAAGGGGAGGAAAAAGGAGAGGAGAGGAAAAAGGAAAGAAGAGGGAAAAAAAAGGAGAAGAAAAATGAAAGGAGAGAAAATAGGAAAGGAGAGGGAAAAGAAAATGAGAGGGAAAAGGAGATGGAAAAGGAAAGCAGAGGAAAAAATAAAGGAGAGGAAAAGGGAGAGGAGAGGAAAAAGGAGAAGAGAGGAAAAAGGGGAGGAGAGGAAAAAGCATATGAAAAAGGAAAGGAGGGGAAAAAGGTGAGGAGAGGGAAAAGGAAAGGAGAGGGAAAGGGAAAGGAGGGGAAAAAGGAAAGGAGAGGGAAAAGGAAAGGAGAAGAAATAGGAAAGGAGAGGAAGAAGGAAACGAGGAAGAAGGATAGGAGAGGAAAAAGGAGAGGAAAAAGGTAAGGAGAGGAAAAAGGTAAGGAGAGGAAAAAGCATATGAAAAAGAAAAAAGAAAATGAGAGGGAAAAAGAAAGGATAGGAAAATGGTGATGGAAAAGGAAAGCAGAGGAACAAATAAAGGAGAGGAAAAGAGAGAGGAGAGGAATAAGGAGAGGAGAGGAAAAAGCATATGAAAAAGGAAAGGAGGGGAAAAAGGTGAGGAGAGGGAAAAGGAAAGGAGGGGAAAAGGAAAGGAAAAAGAAAAGCAGAGGAAAAATGAAAAAAAAAGGAAAAAGGAAAGGAGAGGAAAAAGGAGAGGAAAAAGTAGAGAAAAGGAGAGGAAGAAGGAAAGGAGAGTTTAAAGGAAAGGATTAGAAAAAGTAAACGAAAAAGGAAAGGCGAAAAAAAAGGAAAGCAGAGGAAAAAGGAAAGGAGAAGAAATAGGAAAGGAGAGGAAGAAGGAAAGGAGAGGTTGAAGGAAAGGAGTAGAAAAAGTAAATGAAGAAGGAAAGCAGAGGAAAAAGGAAAGGAGAAGAAATAGGAAAGGAGAGGAAGAAGGAAAGGAGAGGAAGAAGGAAAGGAGAGGAAGAAGGAAAGGAGAGGGAAAAGGAAAGGAGAGAGAAATGGAAAGGAGAGGAAAAATGATAGGAACAAGGAAAGGAGAGGAAAAAGGAAAGGAGAGGAAAAAGGAGGGGAATAAGGAGAGGAAAGGAAAAAGGAGAGGAAAAAGGAAAGGAGAGGAAAAAAGAGAGGAGAGGAAAAAGGAGAGGAGAATGGAAAGGAGAGCAAAAAGTAGTGGAGAGGAAGAAGGAGAGGAATAAGGAAAGCAATAGGAAGAAGAAAAGGAGAGGAAGATGGAAAGGAGAGGAAGAAGTAAAGGAGACGAAGAAGGAAAGGAGAAGAAGAAGGAAAGGAGAGGAAGAAGGAGAGGAGAGGAAGAAGGAGAGGAGAGGAAAAAGGAAAGGAGAGTAAAAAGTAGAGGAGAGGAAGAAGGAGAAGAGAGGAAGAAGGAGAGGAGAGGAAAAGACAGTTAATTGCACTGCTGATTTTCTTTCTGCACCAATAAACTGGAAACTTTATGGAAGTTTTATTTACTCCATCTCTATAGTATAACAGCAATATCATGTTTACCAGATTCGTTATTTGTTTTCTTCCACTGAGAGCAGTTTGAATTTAGTGCATACAAAGTCAGCAAAACAGCAATGATTGGATAGCAATAACTACTTAAAATATCGATAAAATAAGTTCAGTGACCCCAGTTAAATGTTGAACAAGTTGGGAACTACATCAGAAAGCCATTGCATGTTTGACACATTTGATATCACATACGCCAAGGAGAGGTTTAAGATTAATTGAGCATGGAAAGTGAACAAGCTTTTCAATAAACCATCTTCTAGTTAAAGGTTGACGTGCTTCACTGAAGCCAAAGACAACATCTACCATATTGATTTGTGTCTTATGTTAGGAGGAAATCACAATTTTAAAAAATTGAAATATTAACAGCTTATTAATAATTATTAATAATGCAACCTGGTAGTAATGTTTGACAGTTGGAGAAAAAAATCACAGCAGTTCATGTGCAAATGGTGGTTTTACTTCTTTACGCACTTGCCACTCCATTGTTAAGAAGGTGCTGAGTGTCTTTAAGTTTAGTTTCTGTAAGATTGGCATTAAGACAAGGAGATAAATCCACTGGTATTATCCATCACAACCATATACTAAAGGAGTAATTGTGTGTGTATACATGTGCAGATATATATGCATATAAACTTTACATATATAAACACTGATTAAGAAACTTTATCTAGCACTCAGAAAGAAAGGTCACGTGGCTGGTGAAAAAAAAATGTAGTAACAGAAGAGCATCCATTACTTGGAAGGGGTTGAAGATCTTCACTTCTGTTTCTCTTTGTACTGTACAGGCCAGGTTTGCAACTATTTATTCCAAAACACCATTACTTTATCTGCTTTTACTGTTGCACTTGGCTGTCAACTGATGATGTGCATTGAGTTATTTCTGATTTTCTGTGGGTATAAGAAAAACAAACAAACAAACAAAAAACTAGTAACAATAATAACAGCAATTAACAGCAGAAACAAAAGTTGGATTTGATCTTTATGGGTCCCTTCCAACTCGGGATATTCTATGATTCTATGATTCAATTTAAATTTATTTTATTCCCAAATGTTATTTCAAATTGATCATAAAGCACAGTACTTCATTAGGGTGTTCCTGTCTTTCAAAAGGACCTCAGCAGGCTGGAGGATTTGGCCTATGGGAATATCCTCAAGTTCAGAAAAAGAAAGTGCCAAGTCCAGCACCCAAGGAGGAATAAATTACGACATTTGTACAGTCTGGCAGACAGCTGTCTGGAAAAGAAGACCCTGAGGGTCCTGGTGGACATCAAAGTGACCATCGTCTAGCAGTGTGTTCTCAAGGAAAAGAAAGCAAACAGCCTTCTGGGCTACAGGAAATACAGCATTGCCAAGCAAATCAAGGGAGGTGAAACTTCTGCTCTACTCAGCACTGATGAGACACATTTGGGACGTCGTCTTGGATGCTGGGCTTTCCAGCAAGAGATACAGACACATGAGTCCAGGGAAAGGCCACAAAGATGATGAGTGGTCTGGAGCATATGATGCATGAGGGAAGTCTGCAAGAACTGGGGCTGATCTGCCTGAAGAAGAGAAGACTCAGGGGGGGGTCTCATCAGTGTGTATAAACAACTGATGAAGGGACAGTATAGAAAATAGAGCTGGGCTCTTCTCAGTGGTGCCCTGTGACAGGAGTCAATTGGATGAAATACAGGAAAAGGTATTTAAATGGACGAAAGCAGATTTTTATTCTGAGGGTGTTCAGCATTGGCATAGATTGCCCTGCAAGGTTGGGGAGTTTTCTGGAACTGTGCAAAATCTGACTGGACATGACCCAGAGCTGCCTGTTTTTTTGACTTGATCTGCCAAGTCTTTTTGATTTTACTAAGTAGTTTCCAGAGGTTCTTCCAGCCTCAGCTATTGCATGAATTCAGACCTGCACCTCCAGACGTTCTTCCCTATTGTTTCTGCCATTATGGAAAGGAAGAAAATTGTTGGTGAAGAAATACAAACTTGGAAATCAAGTAATGTTTGTCCTTGTTTCTAATTACACTAAGCATTTTGAGGGGATTGGAGGGAAAACAGTAAGGCATTCTTATAGTCTTCACACTGACAATCCTGCAGTTTTGATCATGTGCACCTTTCTGAGGAAAAGGAGAAAAAAAAATACAGGAAAACACAGCTCAAAGTTAGGAAGTTCCTGTGGGTAGGACAGCCAGTTTGTTTTAGTATTTTGTATTTGTATTGTTAAGACAAAAGATTGTAGAAATGTATCATTATGGAAAAGTACAACTAGGCTATAAATGGAGGGGGTTGGTTGCCGAAATGGAAGTGTATGCTGCCATTCTGATTAAGTAAAATATTTAATTTGGCCTTCTGCTGCCACCCTAAAGAAGCGTGTGGTGTCTTGTGATTCTTTGTTAAATCTGTCATGTGCATGCAATTGTCTTGAGTATTATATGGCATCTCAAATGGTCCAAGGTGCTCATTTAGGATACCATATTGGGATTCAGTTATCTAGCACTTGCAACCATACTGCCTTTTGTGTAGCTATATCAGCAGTGGACAAGTTTATCAGATTCTTTAACACATTCACAAAAAAAAAAAAAAAAAGACATATATATCTATATATGTCTATATAGATATAGACATATATAGATACAGATATATATCTATGTATCTATATTGATATATCTATATCTATATATGTCTATATCTATAAATATATATGTAGATTCTCTCTCTCTCTCTCTCTCTCTCTATATATATATATATATATATATTTATATTTATATTTAGAGAGAGAGAGAGAGAGAGAGATCTCCAAACTCTAGAGAACTTTAGTTGATTTCTTTGGCCTGATAACAGCTTGTTTTATGTATGTATGTACATTAAAAATTATACACTACTTTGCATAATATTTTCATGAAAATTGCCTCTGTAATGAAGCATTGTGCCTTAAAAATCCTCAGATCTTGCCTGCTGCTAACAATGCTCATTTGCCTATGTCCTTGATAAGTGAAATACTATCAAATAGATGACGTGTAACAGGACATGACAGCATCTTCAAAAAGGCAGAAAGAAAAGCAAATAAAGACCAAGTACCCTCCCACCTTTCATACTCAGTTCCTGATCCTAAGTTTCAATGTTATTTCTTTTAATCTGTTTGGAGATGTCCTCCTGGGCAGGACATCCTTATTGCAGGGATCATTAATTTGAAGAGAGGCATACTAAAAATAGGGAATTTGTATTTCAGTCACAAAATGGATCAAAGAAAACTTTCCTAGGGCAAGGTGCTGTTGTCAAGATTGTCCTGAAGACAGGAAAATCATTACAGAGGATTATCTATAACAGTGGTTCTCAACCTTTCTTTCAGCTTGTGTACCCCAAGGCAGAAATATAGTGTGACTGATTATGATTACAACACATGCACACAAAGACTCACTCTTCTGCAGACATTTCTGCATTTTCTATAATGTTTCATTGCTTTTTCTTTGTTTTGTTTTGTTGTGTTTTTTTTTTTTTTTTTTTTTTTTTCTTTCTACAAACAGACGTGCCATGCACATATATACATGCTGAGCTTAAAAATAATAGAAATAATGAAAATGGTATATGTTCCATTTAGTGTCCCATACACTCTGACTCAGCAAATATACAAAAACACGTTTGGAAAAAGATTGTCAGATGATTCATTCCATAGCTCTTCCTCTGCTACTGTTCACAGGAGCTTCTCAACGGTTGCCATTGTAAGGCGATTTTTTTTTTCGTAGGGAAATATTGATCTTTTCACTACTAATTATGCCTAGATGTGATGTGAAAAGATATCCTTTAATTTTATTAACTTGGAGCTTGCTTGGATACTGCGATACATCTGTGCTACTCCATAAAGGATCTCACACTCAAGTCACCTACTCTTGTGTCAACTTGCACCTTTGTGGCTAAACCAGCTTTCCTCTTACATCCATGTGGGCAGGTTCTTGTTGTCTACTGGGGACATAACTTTGTCATGCTACATCTATGTCTAAATATCTAGCATACTGGGATAAATTGTCATGGGCTAAAGCCACACCAGGAAGAATCACAGAATTACAGAACTGTAGGAGTTGGAAGGGACCTTGAAAGATCATCGGGTCCAACCCTCCTGCCAAAGCAGGTTCCTCAGAGCAGGCTGCCCAGGTAGGCATCCAGATGGGCCTTGAATATCTCCAGAGGAGACTCCACAACCTCCCTAGGCAGCCATGTTCCAATGCTCCGTCACCCTCACCATGAAGTCCTTTCGCATGTCAGTGTGGAACTTCCTGTGCTCTAACTTGCAGCCATTTCCCCCTGTCCTATCCCCACAAACCACTGAGAAGAGGTTGGCTGCATCCTTCTGTCCCCCACCCCTCAG
This sequence comes from Anas acuta, assembly GCF_963932015.1. Lineage (NCBI taxonomy): Eukaryota > Metazoa > Chordata > Aves > Anseriformes > Anatidae > Anas > Anas acuta. Next base: position 898,095 of record NC_089017.1, read on the forward strand.
ATTTTATATACACTGAGGAGATCCCCGCTCAGTCTTCTCTTCTCCAGGCTGAACAGCCCCAAGTCTCTCAGCCTTTCTTCATAGGGAAGATGCTCCAGGCTCCATATCATACTTGTGGCCCTCTGCTGGACTCTTTCCAGGAGTTCCCTGTCTTTCTTGTACTGGGGAGCCCAGAACTGGGCACAGTACTCCAGGTGAGGCCTGACCAGGGCAGAGTAGAGGGGGAGGATCACCTCCCTTGACCTGCTGGCCACACTCCTTTTAATGCACACCAGGATCCCATTAGCCCTCTTGGCCACAAGGGCACAGTGCTGGTTCATGGTCAACCTGTCGTCCACCAAGACCCCAGGTCCTTTTTGTCAGAGCTCCTCCCCAGCAGGTCATCCGTCAGCCTGTACTGATACTTTGGGTTGTTCCTTCCCAGGTGCAGGACTCCTTGCTTGGAGATGGCATCCAGAACAAGCTGCTCCAATACCTTTCCAGGGACAGAGGTGAGACTGACTGGCCTGTAGTTTCCCGGATCCTCCTTCCTGCCCTTCTTGAAGACTGGAGTGACATTGGCTATCCTCCAGTCTTCAGGCACCTCACCCATTCTCCAGGACCTTTCAAAGATGATAGAGAGTGGTTCAATGATCACATCTGCAAGCTCCCTTAGCACACATGAATGCATCCCATCGGGACCCATGGATTTGTGTGCGTTGAGCCCGCTCAGATGTTCCCGAACCACTCCCATGTCCACCAGTGGGGAGCCCTCCATTTCCCAGACCCTTTATCCTATTGTCAGGGGTGAGGAGTCCTGGGGGAGTGTCCTTGAAGCAAAGACTGAAGCAAAGAAAGCATTCAGTATCTCTGCCTTCTCAGCATCTCCCATGATCAGGACACCCCCCTCATTCAGCAAGGGACCTGCATTATCCCTAGTCTTCCTCTTGCTGTTTACATACTTGGAAAAAACATTCTTATTATCCTTTATCTCTTTTGCAAGCCTCATCTCTAGGTGGGCTTTAGCCCTCATCGTGTCCCTGCAGGCCCTGACAACACATGTACATGTATATTCCTTCCAAGAGGACAGGCCCTTTTTCCACATTTCATAGACTTTCCTCTTCCTTTTGATCTTATTGATTAGCTCCTTACTCATCCACGTGGGTTTCCTGGCCCCCTTCCCCAATTTCCTATTCTTCGGGATGCACCGATCCTGAGCATGGAAGAAGTGCTGCTTAAATGTAGCCCAGCTCTCACAAGCACCCTTGCCTTCTATCAGTCTAACCCATGAGATACTCCCAAGTAGGTCCCAGAAGAAGTCAAAGTTGGATCTTCGAAAGTTCAGGGTAATAATCCTGCTTTTAGCCTTACTTCCTTTGCCTAGCTCCATCTGGGAATTAACTACTGTTAGCAATTAACTACTATGACTTCTTTAAATACAACTGAACATGGCACAATGTTCAGAAGCATACTGTGGTCTTCCTTAGATTTCTGTTGTATATGTAGCTCCTGGGACATGGAAGTACACTTAGCTGATGGACATATCCTCTACATCAGGCTTGATTTGGGAGTGCAACAAGCCATTTCGCTTTCTTTATTTTTTCATTATTATAATGGAGAGGATAATATCTTCCTGATAGTCACAGTATAGAGCTATTACGTACAGAACCCTTTTAGTGCCTTGTCTGGAAATTGTGGAATGGTAGTGAATTTATTTTTTTATGACATATTACTCTGACATTTGTTAAAGGGGTGCTGACTCACTCCAGGAAAAATAAATAAATATATAAATAAATACCTCAAATGATCATGAAAAAGAAAGGGAAAGAAAAGTTAAATATGTCAACTTCCAGGCTTATTGAAACTACATAAAATAAAATAAAATAAAATAAAATAAAATAAAATAAAATAAAATAAAATAAAATAAAATAAAATAAAATAAAATAAAATAAAATAAAATAAAATAAAATAAAATAAAATAATAAAATAAAATAAAATAAAATAAAATAAAATAAAATAAAATAAAATAAAATAAAATAAAATAAATAAAATAAAATAAAATAAAATAAAATAAAATAATAAAATAAAATAAAATAGAAACGATATTCATTGAATTTGAAATATAAATACATAAATATATATACTGGGGTCAATGTAAAAGTGATTAGAAATCTTCATTCTGCAGGTCTACAATATGCCAGAGATATCATTGTTTGTTAGTATATGTACAATTAGAAAAGGAAAGGTCCTTCTTGCTTTGTCCACATGTAAGAATAACACCTTGAAGCATGGAACCTACCATCCTTGGTAGGGCCTTCTAAACTTTGGTATAGTTTACTATGACTGAAATGATATATTAAGTGTGTTTACAGACAAACACAAACAGAGTTTTTATGTGACAAAATATTGAACCTGCTGTTATCTAACACACACACACACACAAAATAATAAAATAAAATCAAGATTTGCTAATCTAGAACCAGTTGTTTTATGTTTTTGACTGGAGAGATTATCATTTAGGGCTGTGCTTAAAATACCACTCTGTTTTTTCTGTTGTATGAATCCCCTTTGCAGCTTTATTGTATTGGAGCTGCAAAATGCAGAACGAAGTGAAGTTGTCATCATGGCATGTTTCAGAGAGGCCTCATCTCATTGGGATTCCAGCTACTTCACAATTTTGCATTTCCCTTGGAAAGAAGACAGCTGTGCATGGCCACAGACATGCAGCAGATGCTAAATGCCAACTGTTAAACCCTAGTGGTTACTTTAATTGTCCCTTTCCACCAACCTGAGATGTTGCAGTGGTAGGAAAGCAAAAGAGGTTGCCGTCGCTCAAGATCTCTGAACCTACAGCTCTGACTGAAAGTAAAAAATGGTGTAATAAAAAGGAAAAGAAACTTCCACAGGTTTCTGACAAGCTCATAAGCAAAAATGTAACAGGGAGTGAGAAAAGGAGGGGGAATTTTTAACTCAGTTGTAGATTTGAGGTTATACCTGAAAGTTTCATAAGGCAGCTATCTATGAGTGTTTTACAAGAGACAGGATCCTCAACAGCCGGGTTACAGTGTGATGGACGCTGACATTTTGTAAAACCATAAAACGTGTCAGTAGCTTTAACAAGCAGGAATGCTTTGACCTCCTGAGGTTCCTGTCCAATTTAGCCATAGCAACTGTTCAATTCACACAATTAATGGTTACATTCAGTCAAGGGAGGGAGGGAAAAGGGTGACAGGAAGCATCACTGTAAAACCAATACTTTTTTTTTCTTTCCTGCTCTATCTCCCTCATCAGAGGGAGATATATATCTCTCTCCCCAACTCATTCTACACTGTACATCAAGTATTTTTGTAGCTCTAATTTTCCTTTGGCATATATATTTGTAGGCCTCTTGCCCTGTAAATATGCATTAATGGGATAATTCCAAGTGAGTCTGATCCTTTGACTAAAAAAATCACAAGGTTATTTTGCAGACTTTTTTTTTTTTTTTTTTAATCTATTACACAGACTCCTTATTAGCCTGGTGTGTTTTGTTTTTTATTTCTTCTGTTTTGAGGATAATCCTGCTGATGTCTGTAATTTAAAGATCATGTTTCTTTTCTAAAGCAAAAAGGTTGATTCAACATTTTGCACATCCAAAAAGAAAGAATGAGGAACATAAACTCTCCTTAGAGGTTGAATCTTTTTAGCTATTAGTAAAAAGGTTCCAGTTTACAGGTAACACTACCGAGTGGAGTCACTTCCTTTCCTCAAATTACTACAATATAAATGATATGTTATAAAATGGATGGGCTAATTTATTCTTGCCTTTTTCATAAACATTTACACATGAAGGAAAGAGTAGAGGAAAGGAAAAAAAGATTTGTCTTCAAAAAAAAAAAAAAAAGGTGAAAGATATAGGTTTTGAGAAACATCCTGCTGGTCAGACAGCAATGTGTGTTGCCAAGGCTGCTCCAAAGTGTGGATCAGCATGCAGCTTCACACGTATTCAGCTACATGGCAAGAAAATTCAGATCTCACTCAGGGAGCAAGCACAGTTTTACTGGAGAGGTCTTCTCTACTGCCAAGTCATGATACCATACGTTTGTTCCAGATTTGTCTTATATAGAAGAATAATTATTGTTCATATGTGGCAACATCACCGTACTCTTAGTACCTGTTTCCTCATGGGCTTTTCTAAAATATAAACAGAGGAATTAAGCCAAGTAACTCCTTTGCCTGGGATGTTTCAGATAATAGAAGCTGACAGGGATCAAAAGCAGTCTGGACCATCCATCTTTGTCTACCTCCTCCCTCCAGGCTGTGCAGGAGAATGGGGATTGTTGTCTCCCACTAACTAATTAACACTTCATCATCACCTGCTCCTTCATCTTTGCTCTCTTCCCCTGCTTCAACTGCTTGTGCCACACGAAGAAAAAGAATTTTTGCAAGAAGTGAATCCTTGAATTCCACATGGTAAATGAATGGAAAACACTTCTGGCTCAAAAACAAAACAAAACAAAACAAAACAAAACAAAAAAAAAAACACTTATGCTCGTTTTTTTTAAGGGAGTGAGAGAGAGGTTAGAGGTGGAGATATAAATGCTTGCTCTGACATTGTACTTTTTCGTTCACTTTTGACTTCCATTGGAGACACTACAAGGATCTTTTTTACATATTTTAGCCAACCTTATGTTTTTATATTCTTGGAGACCCTTAAATATCTTCCTCCAAAATGTCTTTCCTTCCTCTAAATAATAACTAGGGGCATGTAGCCAGACAGTGGAATTGCCCCAGAGATTGTTCTAGGTGTTATGATGGGGAAGAAAATGTGCATGGGGCAAATTAACAGTAAGAATAAGTAAGACTAAAGGGATATGACAAGCCTGGGAAAGGAGTATAAGTCTTGAGAACAGAGATGTAAATGAGGGCACATTAGACCTTGTAGCTGAACACAAGGTCTACCAAGAAACAAAATCAGTCAAATGTCAGACTTGTACTTTCTGACTTGCTTAAATAATTGCTTCCAAAACTGTAGCTTTTCTCTGGAAGCTGAGATAGCTCAATGAGATAGATTGGAAGATTTAAAATGCTTGGGTATGCATTATTATATCGTTTTGACATGTTCAGTTGAAATACCTGTTCCACCTCCGCCACACAAAGGTAGATATTGCATTATTTGCTGGTAAAACTTCCTAAAGAAGAAGAAATGATTGTGGTGGACTCTGAGTACACTGTCTGTGTAACTTGCTTTCTATAAATATAAAACTATGCCATAATAATGTCAAACAATCTGAAGAATACTGTTTTATTTTCACCTTTGAAACATTTAATTTTTAGGGAGCAATCTGGCTTCAGAAAACAATAAAAAAAAAAAAAAAAAAAAAAAAAAGAGTAAGGGGACAGGAATAAACTTTTCTGTCATCTTTGTTGATATTTTTTTCTTAAAAAAAAAAAAAATATATATATCTCCAAATTACCATCTTCCATACCCCATATAACCAAGAAACAAGAAAACCTTTAAACAAACATTACAATCTGTAACCTAATATTTACCTCAATATGCATACTGCAGCTCAGTTGACAGATCATCTAGGGGTGTCTGTCTCTACACAGAAAAATGTGACCACTGGGGAAGGATTTAATTTATTCAAATACACATAGATAGTAACTAGAACTGAGTTTGACTCCAAAATTCACTCAGTCACTGCAAGAAGATTAATTTTCTTTGTCTTAGAATAAAATGTTTTCCCTGTAAGTATTATGGTACTGGTTTAGTATGTAATTATGGACATGTTTAGCACATAATGTTGGTGGCTGGGGGACAGTTGGACTAGATGATCTTAGAGGTCTTTTCCAACTTTGGTCATTCTATGATTTTATTTATACCAGTTCTATTTTCTCATAATAAATATGGGAGAAAATAACTCTTTCCTTTTCCCTACTTCCTTCCAGTCCTTCACTGACCATGAAATCTTTCTAGAGTAATGTTTGCTGATTTCTCACAACCTCACATAAATATTGTATGAATAATATGGAAGAATTAATGCTGAAAACCGAAATTCTTTCATTTCACCAGTCTATGTCTATCAGAAAGGAATTTATGTCATTATTCACAGAGCTGGTGAACTATTCAAAAGATAGCTTATAGATAATTATAATGATAAATGAAAATGATATTTTTGTAATACACTGTGCCTTTTCAATATCCTAATTTATATTTATTCTTTACTAGTTCATGCTGTTCTAAAAGGCACCCTCCAGAAACATAATTGCATTAATAATTTATAATATATTTTATTTTTGAAACTGTTTCTGTACAAGTAATATAAAGCACAAATGTAGGGAGTTAGAATATAAGCTTTTCCCATGCAGGGGAAATAAGTATCACAGTGTTTATCTTACAGATTGGGATATTGGGTCATGAAGGGTATAAAGGCTATGTTCTGTGGATTTAAATTGCTCTGTACACCGTCCCACCAACACCTTCTACAAGCTCTCTGAATTAGATATTTGGAGCTCTAAGATTTCTCTTTCACTAGCACACGGACATGACTGGAATTTAGATTTTGTGAATATATCCCAGACAACTTCCACAAAGTCTTGAGAAGAAGGTGAAATACATATTGGCAAAACTTACGCTTTTATTGACTGGCACTCCCACAAAAATACATTCTACTTAGAAATCCAAAACAGTTCCTGAATGATATAGGTATAGTGTAGATTTTGTAGTACGGTCCAACTTTTATACTTGTCCCAGGTTGTTATTAAGTCCATGGAAATCACTTTTTTTTTTTTTTTTTTTACATGGCTCTCTTTCTTTTTCAGAACTTGTATCATGCTTGCCTTGCATCCTTATTCACAAACAGCAGAATTACACATGGAGCCCAGGCATGGATTTTTTGGCCCAGGTTTAAAAAATATATATTTAAATAAATAAACAAATAAATAAATAGATAAGTAAACAAATAAAAGAGGTAATTAACATTGTGACGGTCCTCCTTTCATCTGGGATTCATCTGACCTAAGCTATATAAAAATTAGTCACTTAAATAAGGTAGTCACCTAAATTTCCCCTCTAAATAAAGGAAAGAACAAGATTTCTTCAGAGAGTGATTCATCTCACATGTCTTAAAAATCTGTTTGAGGATGGGATGAATTTCTCTCTGGTGGTATGTTGCTCTCTCTGACTGCGGAGACAGTTCAAAGAGTAGCCTATGCATAGAAATACATAGTTAAAATTGGCTAGAATTAGAGAACAGAAATGTTAGTCACAAGTAGGGTTTTTTGTTTGCTTGTTTGTTTTTTTGTTTTCTTTTTTAAGGATTTTTCTTCACTGTGTTAACTGCTGTATGAGCATAGAGAATGAAATTATCATTTAACCCTTGGTACATGAATACAAAGAACACTAATTATTCAGGCAGGAAGCAGTGGCAATGCAGTGCATGTGTGTCATTCAAGAGTAGACCAATTTTGTATTTTGAATTTCAAAGATCCAGGCAAAATGTTGTCATAATATTGTCAACTAATATTTAAAAGAAAGAGACATATTTCTTTTTTGCCTATTCATGGACAGGAAAGGAATTGTCAGAGGGGAAAAAAAAAAAAAAAAAAAGCTACATTTTTTTCTCATTTTTATTTTGTTTTTTAAAATCTACCATTCTCTCAATCTCCTAGTGACTTTCTGAAGGCTACACATTTAACATGTTTTTCAATGAAATTGCACACGATTATTAACAAAAGAAAAGTCTCTGTTTAGAGTACTAAGAGCAGACACACTTTCTGACATTTGTAGCCAAATTGGGTCTGTCATTCAGGTTTATGCAGACTGCAGCTTTCCAGAAAAATAGGTTACAAACCATGAGAATAGGGGGAAAAAAAAAGATAACACTTTCATATGAAGCTTTAATTAACGATAAGCCAATGCTGGGCTATAGGAAATGTCATGTTCCACTGGATAAATCAGGGCTGCTTCCTGGTTTTGCAACACATCATGTTCTATGCTCAGTAAGATGCCAGGTTTCTTATTTTGCCTGTCATTTATGTGCAGTGTTTTTCATGTGGTCTGAGAATAAGGTGCCAAAGTTGTCTGGTTCCCTGACTTTATTCTCCGATTAATAATACATTAGCCTAGCAAAATATTTGCTCCTGCTATTACTCTTGGGGTTATGAAATTAAATATATATAACTGAAAAATACAGTAAATATATAGGAAATAAATATTTCTGTGATCTTCCCTTCCCTGTTTTCATTAAGGCAGCTTTTCTAGTTATAAAACCAGCTCCTGAATTTCAAAACACATATACAGAAATACTTCGTTAAACTTGCTCAGCTCTGATTTGCCTGCTTCTGTGAGCTTAAAAGCCCATCGCTGCATAAACGTAAGTCCCATTCACCACTCTGATAACACAGCTTTATATCAGAACAGTTCCACTGATTTCAGCAGTTACTTTGTGGCATGCATCAGAAGCTTCATATTATTTATAATACTTTTATTTTATCTTTAATAGGTTATAACATTCATATATATATATATGTATATGTATATATAAATATGTATATATATATATGTTTATATGTATATATAAAACTATACAGAGATTCACTCCCTTATCTCCCTCCCCCCAACACACTTTTTTTTTTTCTTTTTTTCTTTTTTTTTTTTTTTCTTTTCTAGGAGGAAAGAAAGTGGGGCAGGACAAGACAACTTTTACATTGGTTTCAGATCTGGTCCCCTTTTATGTCAAGCATTGCCATTGCTGGGTTTGCTCACGTCTCCTTGCTAATGGGTTTGCTTAGGCAAAACATAACACTGCTCTTTTTGTTCTTGTGACCCCTTACACACCTTTTTCTTTTTCATCATTTACACTGTTTTCCTCCAAATATTTTCTTCCTGTATGCTTTCATACTACCCTGGGATCATCCTCCACTGATGGAGAAACTGCTGAGGAGCTGGGCAGTATCAGCTGTAGGTGCTGAAGGAGAATTACAAAAATGCTGAAAAATTTGGTTTTCTGTCTGACTTTTTCACCTTCACATATATTCCTACAGTGTGTTACACTGTTACAGGATAAGCTTATTTAACCATTACCCTCAAGCACTCCCCTACCTGCTTTCTACCAGAAACAAATGCCTCTCTATGTGGGACACTAATGCTTTGTAGGTTCCATTTATTTAGAAAGTTGTGGGAATAACAAATCCTTTGGTTCAGCAACTAGCTAAAAAATGCTAGGCTTAATAAGAACAAAAAATGATTTTCAACAGACACCAGTTCTGTTATTACCTAATATTAATTAGTGTGGATGACAAGGAGGGTTGGGCTGGGGAGTACAGATACCTTTGTGATAGTCAGAAGACAGTCAGAAATATAATTAGATTGTAAAGACAATATATAATTAATGCAATATAATGGGACATATCTCAATCTGTTGCACCACTGGCAGATCCAGAGTAACCCTATTAAAGTCAGGGACAGTTGTTTGCGTATGTTATACATTGATTTAACTGAGGTTTGATTCTGGCTCATTAAGTGACACGTTTTTCACTCATATCATTTGTATGGGCAGACCATGATGATTAGCCCCAGCTTGAATGCCACTATATATTAACTATTTTAAGATATGCAAATTAAACTCTGACCAGATGCCAGAGTTCCCCTAATTAGAAGTGCAAGCCATCCCCATGCTAAATTCAAGGTTCCTTAAAGACAACAGACTCCACTGAATTTTTATCAGCAGCAATGGTCAAATCAGTATTTGAAAGCAAGCCCTAATCAAAACAGAGAATGACAAAACTGTGCTCTGGAGTAATGTATTTGTACTATTTATAATGGACCAGTATCTCATAATACATGCAACAGAAGTTGTGTTCGAGCAAGGCACCTCACTTCAGATAAGTCACTCTTTTCTGATGTCTGTCTTTCATGTGACCACAGAGAGAGCACAGACACCTGGTTTAGCTTAAACAACCAGCTTCTAGATGTGTGTTAGGTAAGATGATTTCTAGCTGCCATGTGATATGTGAAGAGTTAATCTTGTCATGTTTGGCCAGGTGCATCACTTCGTAAGCATTCATTTCTTTCAAACAATTCAGAGTGATGGGGTTAGACGAGGCTGTCCTGAATTTAGTCTCTTTAGTTAGTGTCTGTAAGGGTGAACTCAACAATTTTCTTGCTGGAGCAAACAAACTGAAAGGTCAACAATTTATCTTCAGAACAGGAAGACTGCATGCAAACTCCTCCTGGCCAGTCTTACTGCACAAACACATCTTTCAGGTAAAGTTATTTTTTAGAGTACTAGTTATATTTTATTATTATAGAAATAACTTTCAACATTCCCTTAAGTATTGCACAGCATAAAATAACAACATTAGTATTCCACTGTCCATCCCACAAGCATTCTGATCTGGTGTAAACCAAAAAATTCTATGGATGTAAATCTGCAAATCAAATGATGGTAATTTCGTGATACACAGGGTGATTCAAAGTCCAGTTAAGTTAACAGAGAAACTCCTTTGATTTATTTTTTTTTTTTTTTGTCCTGAAACAGACTCTTTAATAGCACTGCAAATCAATAACATCCAGTGGCTTATCTCAATATCAGATTCAAAGAGAATAAAAAATTCTGCCCTGCCTTCCAAAGAGGTGAATTTGTGTATGTGTGGTAGACAATTGGACAATACAGAAGTGAGAATCATGGAAAAGTCCACAAACTGTTGACAAATTGATGTTTTGGATGGTGTGATGGAAATAAGCCCTAGGCCTGCACAGGGCTGGGGAGAATGTACAGGGGAGAATAAAATGTTATTGAAAAGTTAAGGTGTGATGTATGCCATTCCCCATCAAACTGCAGAAATAATCAATACTTATGGCGAAAAATAAGACTAAAACATTAAGGTCTATCTGATAAAACAATATAACAATAAGAAGAAAAAATAACAGTGAATGGGTGACTTTGAAGTTTGACATCTCAGTGCTTATGTTTCCAGTTCAAGGGATATACCTTAAGTCTGGGGTTTTATTTTTAATTCAAAGGTGATGATTCCTCAGAAGCTGAGATTTTGTAATCTTTTCCTTGTTTTGGTTCACTGCTTCCTCTCTACTTTATCTTTAAATAGAAGAGGCTTTGGAAGCTGTGGAGTCTGAAAGATTTCCATGCTTCATGGTGTACTTCTGTCCTAGACTACCTTACGGAGGAAACTATCATGTTTCCTTACTTCCATTACTTTTCCTCTTTTTGTAATTCTGTCTTTCATGCAATCTATGTGGCATTTGGTCGAGTCATAGGCTTGGGTCATACAGATGACAAATATATTTCTTCTGTCCCCTTTTTCAACTCCCTACTTCTGATTTCAGTTTTTTTTTTTTTTTTTCCTGTTTCTATTTTTTAACTTTTTTATTTTACTTTTTTTTTTTCTCCATTTGTTTTTTAACTTTATATTCTCTCTCTTTTTCCTACTCTTTCAGTTTTAGTTGCAAATCAAATTTTTTTCCTCTAAACCTTTGTCTAATCCTTGAATAATATATATATATATTTGTTTGTTTGTTTGTTTGTTTTGCATTTAGTAAGGTAGGTGACTTTTTGTATCTGTTTTCCTAGCTCACCTTTTGTATTACTAATTGCTATTGCTTCCAGCATCATGACAGATGTTTGACAATGCTGTCTACTTTTACTTACACCTTAAGCATTATGATAAACTATAAAGAAAGCTTGGTTTCTCTAGAGAAAATTCATTCTTGCATCTCAAGTTAATCTACAGGTCTAACATGACATACAGAAACCAAAAATGAAGCTTTCTCATTATTATTTAACCATGGCAAACATCTTCACTGTTTTGTCTATGAAGTCACACACTGAGCGTTTTCTTTTTATTTAGAAACACAACATCAGTTCCAATATCATCATGTGCAGTTTTATTTTCCTTTGAGAAAAGCACCTAAATTCAAATGTTTATACTAAAATGCTGAATTTGTTATCAATAATGTAATGCTGGTTGGCTTCAAACACTGCAGTTTAACATCTGAATGAGAGGATGCTTGAAGAGTAAGGTGGGGTCTCTGAGGTCTGATAGAGCTTTTTGGTCTTCATTTTTCAGCCAGGGTGTTTAACAGCCTAAATATTAATTTAAGAAATTTTGATGACACCATTTTACCTTGGCTTAATTGCTTTCAATTGACCTGTAAGGCAGCTGTAAGGTCAGAACTCCAAAAGTTTGAATCTTGAGTGGGTTGACAATTAAAATAATCTTATCCCATTTCCCTTTTATCATGAACCTAAATTTGCTTGTAGTATAGATTAAACACACACACACATACACACAGCAAACTGAAATAAACAAAAATCATCCAGCCTGAAACTGAAGACATCAAGAGTTGATGATCTTAATACTTTCCCTAATAGGTGGTCTGAAACAAAAAATGCAAGACTAGATTGCATGTTTTGTCTTCATTGGCTAAGCTGTGAGAAGGCTTTGTAACAACAACAATCTTTTATTATGCTTTTCTGCTGTTCTGTAAGAATTTGGAGTTCTGTCTTCAAGCCAAGCATTGCACCATTTTACTCTTTCTCCCACATTGCTCACATCCACATCTCTGACTTGAATTGCTTCCACACAGTCTGATAAATTTACAGCTGTTATTATAAGTCATGTAATATGGGTTAAAACTGTGTTTACAGCCTAATAATTTAGTTGGGTCTTTAAATGAGCAGTGGAGTATTTTGTAATACAGATTGTCTCCTATTTTATTTGCCAGTAAAAGCACTGAAGGGAAGCTGCAAAAACTTGCACTACAGCCTTGCTGCTCTACTGCATTGAATCTAAAGAGTCAGAACCACTCTCTGGTTACAACACCAAAGGAATTGCACTTGCCAGAAGTGGCAGAGGAAGTGCACAGCCAGTATAAATGGATCAGGAAAAAAAAAAAAAAAAAAAGCAACTGAGACATATTTCAGGGTTTAAACAAGCTGGGGTTTGTCATTGCCTAAAACATGTGAAAAATCTCTCTCTTCTTTTCTAATCCTGGGGATAACCAGAACTACAGGTATCCTTGGTCATGTTACTACCCTAGTTGAGATAAACTGGAAGTCCTCAGACTGTTAAACCAGACAAAGGCATAAATCACAGAAATCATACTTGGCCATATTCCTCCCTGCCTTTGTGCCACTCAAAATGCAAGAGGAGAAAAATAAATAAATAAATAAAAATTGTTAAGGTATTTTAAAGCTGAAATGTCGAGAACTTAACACAGTTTGTAGGCACTTTGATAGGATACTTTTTTTTTTTTTCCTTTGTTTTTCCTTTTTGTCTTGATGCAGATCCTAATTCAGATTTGATTTGTTGCCTTTGATTTCTTGTGAATTTGCTCTGACATACAAGAGATCACTTGAGATAAGGTCTTTATTGTGTCATTGTCAATAGTGCTCAGGAATCCCAGTGGTGGGCCAGGACCCTGTTATGAGAATTGCTGTACAAACGTAACAACAAACAGTTTTATGTCATTTTATATTCAGATCAAACAAGCTAATTGATTGGTGGGTTGTATCTGAGCTAAAAACTAGTGGGTTTTTGTGTTTTGTTGTTGTTGTTGATGATGATGTTTTTTTCAGCTCATGTTCACAAGCACATAAATAGGATCAGATTTTCTGTTTCAACGTAAAACAATGCAAATCCTGAAAACATTGGTTCTCTTTTGTCTATTCATTTCATTTATTTTTCTTGGTTATACTTTATATAAAATCTAAACCTGGAATAATTATAAATTGAAAGATTTTCACTACTATTCTTTGGATCCCAGCAGTGTTTTTAAAGAACAAATGAAATAATAATTGCAACTTTTTATGAGATTGGTTGTCTTCTTTGTAAATTTTGCAACCATGGTATCATTTGGTGATGTTACAGTTTGCAAATAATTTTATGTTGGATTTTTTATTTTGTGAAAGAAGCAAACTCAAGCAAGACATTTCATTATTACTTGAATAATGCACAATCAGCAAAGCTTTCATGTATCTTGATTGTTGATAGTCACTGATGAAATAGGAAGAGACAAAGTTTGTCAGGTGGAGACCCACACAAACACAAGTCGCTACAGCTAAGCAGCATGTCCATGTAAATTTAAGTCGCAGACAGGAAAGGTAGAGTGGGAAGGAGGGGTATCAACACCTATTAAATTTGGAAAGGGATAGAAAGAGTGGCCTTTGCTGATTGACAGACAAGGTTATGTGGCTGAACAATAATTTGAAGGCTTGAATTATTCATGCCCAATTCAAGGTAAAAGTGTTTAACCTGGTGATATCATCTCATCTTGTTGCAGTATTTCACAAACAATGCTATTCTAATTCCCGACTTCTTTATTTTACTAGCTTTAATGTCTTATATATAAAAACAGATTTAAAAACAACAACAACAACAAAACAGATAAAAGAATGGGAAATAGCTACTAGTTTTTAGAGAAAAATATATGTCTATATTAAGGTCTTAGAACAAATTGCCATTAAAAGAGAGGGAAAAAAAAAAAAAAAAAAAAGATTGCACAAAGTTATCAATGCAGTCTGACAGCAGAAATCCAGGCTTTTCTTCCACCATACCCTACTCACCAGTGCCGTCCTTCAAGAGGAAAGAAATGTATATACCACTGCAATTCTGGTCTTTATTTGAAAATAAAACTAAAAAACTCGCTACAGTTATCTTTGTGTGCCAAGAAATAATGCACATTACCATCATGTGTTCCACTATTCACTACAACTTCCTAATTTGGCCTTGCAAAGTATTCATTGATTGTGATGGAGATTTTATGGACTACACAAATTTGCCACATAACTAATTCCTATAGAAAGGATTGATGAAACAATGCAGCCTATACATAAATGTCTATATGGATAACAATACTCTTTGGAGAGTAGAACCCTGGTAAAGATTCACTTTTTTTCTGCTAGCGGCAAACAATTTATTGATGAATCAATTTAGCTAGGGACAATATTCATTCACTTCTAATTCCGGTTAAACAGACCTGGAAGTATGTATTTAACTGTAGGCATTCTCATGGAATGGGAGTCTTACGCAAAAACTGAAGATTTCTTTCTCAGCCTCTTTCCTTCTACTCTGAAGTGCATTTAAGCTGTATTTTGTGCTACAGAATCCGTTATGAAATCTATCCATCCCACAGGCCACAATATTCTGCATTATTAATGTCAAAGAAAGTGTTGATATGTCTGAAGCAGGGATCAGTTGTAGGATGTATCAGTCTCCATATTTTGGATTCTTTATTCAAAACCTCTGTTCCCACTGGGACTCTAGGGGAATTTCTGATGCCTCAAGGGGCTGAGCCAAGGTTTGTGATCCCGGGTCAGTGGTGATTTACAGCAGCCATCAACCCTCATTTTCTTTCTTCTATTTTATTAAGATACATCTTTCATACACCCACCTTTAAGACTCCATTTTAATTTAGTCATACAGGTCACTAGCTTCTTGGTTTTGCTTTCACAGGTTTGTAGCTTCTAGACTTCTCACCAAGTCACCTGCTTCTTTTAGTAGTTTATCCAGACATGTTCTTCCATCTCCCTCAACATCAGATCTAACTAAGGTAGATCTTTTCAGGAAGGTTATGGTTACCTTTTTTTAAGTATTTTACCCACTCAGCAAGTAAAATATGTGAAATCCTGTGGGGATTTCAGAGTAATTACCTGTAGTTATTAATCAATGTTTCTTAGTGCTTACTCCCTTCTTCAAAGCGGTAGCTACCAGCCTACCATATGACTGTCTTCAGGGGCATGCAGGAGTCCTGAACTCAGCAGAAGCTCAGGAAGAACTACTTGTTTCACTGTATTTTTCTACCCTTATTATGACGCTGCCAGTCTAAGATTAATGTGTCAGCTTAACCAGAAATACTTCTGGTTTTGTATGTCATGGGCTTAATTTTCTTGCAGCTTGGAGACATTCAAGTGATTTGGAATAGCACAATAGTTCACAGATGAACACCTGTTCAGTGTTATTAGTGTTATTTGCTAGTTTTGTTTTTGTAGAAAACATAGAACTTCTTTAGGAAAATAATTCTTATTCTTTCCAGAAAAATAATTCCTATTCAACAGCAAAAGCAACTAGAAAATCAAATATCAGCTTGACTCTCATGATCCTTTTTGGGTGTACAGTGTAAATCACATGTAATGTAAATGTTCATGGCTGACTGATTTTTTTATCAAGTAAATTGATGGGTGTGTTCTTCAAATTGGGCAGAAATTGGAACCCTGTGTGAGAAATCTGAGTCACAAACATGCTTTGGACATTATCACCCAAGAAGAAAAACTCTATTCAGCATAAATTAATATCACTCTGGGATGGAAGCATGCAGAAGAAACCAAATCTGAATGCAAAATATCAAAATAGGGAAACTGTTGTATGCAATAGACTGCCCTGAGAACGAACAGAACTATTCTAGCCTTCACTAGGGACTAAGCTTAGAAACAACTGGCCTATTTTCTGCTCTCTTCATCCAAAGATGGTTTCACAGTTTTTGCTCTTTCATCATCTCCTTGGGGCATTTTAGCTACTTCTGTGTCATGTAATCCATCACTCACTAAATAATTAATTTACTCAAGTAAGCAAGATCTCTTGGGGTTTAGGGTTTCTGAGTGAGGAGAGATGACAGCTGATGTGCTATTTAAGAAAGAAACACAGAGGAGAAAAAAAAAAATAAAAAAAAAAAAAATCAGCACTATATTATATTCTTAGATTTTTTTTTTTTTTCTTTTAATTGATATTCATTTTGTAGTCACTAAACTTCTTTCTTGGTTAACTTTTACTTTTTCCACCAGGCAGATTATGTTTCATTCTATTGGTTTTATTTTAATAAGTAGGGCTGGGAAACTAGTATATTCTTTGTTAATCAATGTGTATGTGAGAACCAAGTCCAACTCCCTCTATAATCAATTGCATCACCATGTGAGCAGGAACAGGTCATTACTAAGGAGATTTATTTTTTTTTTTTTTCATTGTACTTGTGGCTCTAAGCTGTACATTTGTCTCACAAGGCTTGCAGAGATCAACCAGAATTTGAGCAGGTCTGGACAAGAATTAGTGACACATGGATACACACATGGAGATGGTTTCATGGGTTATGGTGAATCTATACAGGCACATGGACTATCTGAAGGATCCCCCTTATAAAATTGCTTTTATAAATACATATATATGCATATACACATATAAAAGTGCATATATATAAAAACATAAATAATAATTAAAATACATATATGACTTCAGTTGTTTAGAGCTTAGGAGACTGGTTTGGATTTCTTTCTGGATTTAAATGATAAAACAACAAATGCAACCAAGCAGGATATACATGCATGCATACCTAAACATAAGCATACATGTACATGCATACATGTATGAATGCATATTTGTATTTGAGTTGCTTAGGACAGTGTTTTCCTCCCCAACAGCAAATGCTATTGGTGGACTTCGTTTTTGTTGTTATATACTTCCTAATTTATTCATGAATGACAGGACCACCCCAGAGCTCTTCACCAGAAATAATGTCAACACTATTCCCTATGCGTGGACTACTCGTGTTCTGTGACCTTCTCTTTCCTTCTGTTCAGTCTTAATGTAGTCCTAATTCTTATCTAATAACTAATGTTTCATCTCTGGTTCTTAATAAAAAGGATTAATTTACAATAGAGTATTTTCCATATGAAACTTCAAAATCCATTTACCTTCACTGTTTGAAATAGCTCAGATTAAAGGGATGTTTCAAGAGTGTCTCAAAATGACCTCAGTTCATATCAGTTTTGATAGATTTAATGTGTAAATTTTTCCAGAAGAAATCTGAGAATTGGGGAATTTTCTTTTTCATTATTTTTGCTGTGGAATAGCTGCCCTATGTGAAGACTTGCAGATCTGTGATTTATATGTGAGTATTGAGAGCTCAGTTTTCACTAATGTGTTGACTTTTACAAGCAAGTCACATACAATTTCTGACATTTAACCCGAAGCAGAATAAATACAATTGGATATTTCTTAGACAATTCTAATAGAGTTCAGCTCCCCCTGGAACTTTTTTCAGCCCTTTTGAAAACTGTAATTGTCTTGCATAGCAGAGCCAAAGTTCAGGGTGAAGCACTGTTTGTGTAGGTTACATTTCTGCAATGTGAGGCATCTGAGCTGGCATAGGACTCTGGGGGCAATAATCAAGGTCTTGTGGACCCAGGTATTTTTCTCCTTTACTGTATCAGTGAGATGTGCTTTCTCCTTGATTCTGAGGGGGAAGTGCATGAGGTGAAGCAGAAGGATCCTGAACATCACAGACAGGTTGTGCAGCTGATGTTGGCAACAGGGTTGTGGTTTTCATGACCATAGGACCCTCTGTGAGGATTGAGGACTTTTATAAAGAGACAAATAATTGAAGTGAAGACATCTATGCCAACAGGCTGGTTAAGCTGGTTAGAAGAACTTTAAACTAAAAAACAACAGGGATGGGCAATGATGAACCGAGGGGTTCAAGTGAGGAAGTGGCAGACCAGCCTTGCAAGTGAAGGTTGGTTAAGGACCTCCTAATGAACAAAACAGGATTTAAGAGATGCAACTCAACCATATGTCAGTAAGACAGTGCCTGCAGGACAGCAGTACAGCAGAAGATCCTCTCACTTTGCATATTTTTGTTTTCTTTTCTTTTGTTTCAAACTTAATATGCTGATCTAGGAGATCAGCATAACAGGGTGCATCTCTGAAGTGCCATACTGCATGCTGCATGGGAAACAAGTAGGAGGAAGCAAGAAGTTGCAGTTGTAGGACTACTGTCTCACTGGGGTTATGAGTTATGGTGGGATAGTTCACATGCCTGGAGTTCTGACATGAATGGGTACAGGCTCTCTACGAAGAACAGGCAAAGACTACGAGAAGGGGGAGCTACCTGTGATGGGAGAGAACAGTGGAAACGTGGAGTGCTGCCTAAGAGCAGATGATGAGCCAGCTGTGAGTTTATGTGTCAGGAGTAGAGAGCAGTTCAACATGGGAGAACTTTATGAGTGTCTGCCACAGGCTGCCTGATTGGAATTCCTTATAAAACCTCTCTGAATTATCTTTAAAATGTCATGGTGATCAGGTAAGGATCTTGGTGACTAGAAGTAAGTAAATGTCAAGCCTGTCCTCTAGAAGTACAATTCCAGGAATAAGGGGCAGGTCAATCTCACCTCAGTCCCTAGCAAGGTGATAGAGTACTGCAAGTACTAAAGTCCACCACTAGCCCATGCTGTTAAGTTCTAAATCTACACATTTCCAGAAGACTTCTAGAGATGATGACTCAGACCTTTATTCAGTCTTTACTTTCCCCCTTGTCTCTGCAGTATCTCTCTAGAGATTCCTTCCTCTTCCCTTAGGATGCTTTACAAGATTGTTCATTTGATTGCTTTGTGAAGTGAGTTAATTAGTATTTTCTTCCAGTTTAGTTAAGATGGATATGATATTGCTTTGGTTTTGGTATTAAACCAGGTTTTATAATTGTTAACATATATCAAGAAGTGGCATGACCCTGCATAGGAAATAATATGTTGATCTTGAAAGTGCTTGTCAATAAAGTTTCACTCATGAAAAGCTCATGAAAATACAGAGTCAGATGTTATCAGGTAAATCAGATAAAAATCGTTCAACTCCTGGGAAGAGCTGAGGATGTCATGGGTTGGGTATAGCAATATGGAATTTTTTGGTCACAAGCTTGAATGGGAAACCATTGTAATAAGAGCTGAATATTTTATTTTATTTTATTTTATTTTATTTTATTTTATTTTATTTTATTTTATTTTATTTTATTTTATTTTATTTTATTTTATTTTATTTTATTTTATTTATTTTTTTTTTTATTTTATTATTTTTTTCTAGCTAGTGAAATAGCTAGAAAATTATTTTTTTTTCTGCCAGTAAAAATAGAAATGAACTGGTTAAATTAGCTCAATCTTCACTTGTTTAACACCCATGTGGAAATAATTTTAGGGAAAAAAAAAAAAAAGAAAAGAAAAAGAAAAAAAAAGTAGAATAGATTTTTGCTCACTGGGACAGATGTGATGTCTGCAGGACAGGTCTCATCCTAATGAAGTCTTTGGTATCTCTGCTGAAGCACAGTGTTATTTGACATGTGTAAATTAATCAGATTCTTCCCCAAAAGAAAATCTCCCAAGCACTGGTGCTTTTGTGAAAAGCTTAGAGCAGCACAAGGGCAATATAAATGTTTTCATTTTTGCTGTCTCTGCTGCATCTGCTCAGTGGATCAGTAAGGAACAGCATTTTATTTTGCTGAGGGCCAGGAGCCTTTCAGGATAGAAATTCAAGTTCTGGTAAAATACAGAGCAGGAAGATTATAAACAGCTTTAAAAGAGGCAATACCAAAAAGAATAGTAGAGGAGGAAAGGGTGACAATGACATAGCTTTGCTTATTCCTAACATGTATCAATTTATGTTTTCCAGGCCTAAGAGTAGCTTGTGTCAGATAAATGTTTCTTTGGAAGAGGTGATAAGAGTGTTAATCCATTGATTTGATGCAAAAGGATACGAAGCCATCTTTGTCTCATTATCAAACTGAATTGCCTGGAAAATTCATTTAACTAATTTAGGGAGAAGTTTTGTTGTTGTTGTTTTAATGTTGAAATAATGTAATTTTTAGAATCTGAAATAAAAACATCTTTATTATTACAAACATTATAGTTTGTAATTTGGGAGTTGATATATTCAGCTCTGACTGAACTGCTGTTAAATCTGGTGTGTGGTTAGAGAACTATAATAAACATACTTAAAAGGAGAAGCAGTCATTTTCTTTGTTCTACACAATAATTTATTGTGTTTAATTTTTAATAAAAGATTTTCTACCAGTATGAACTGGCTAAGTTCTGTCAATATCTGCACAGCTGATACTAATTGACAAGCTGGTCAATATCTTTTTATCAGAGGTTTTCAACTTCTTCAAAAGGAAACCCTTTTGTCCATCTCATAAAAATAACATTCCTCATCAAAAATAATTAAGATAAATGAGCACTCACATTGTGAAGCTATTGGAAAGGACAGTTATATTACAACCTTACAAGTCATTATTTGTTACAGCTTTGGACTGTGGCAGTTGTCAATTTATGAACATTAGAACTGTGATTTGAGAATATGAAACATCCCAAATTTGGAGAACAAATCTAGTGACTTTTCCTTCTGTGTGCTAACTACTACTTGCAACAATTTATGTTGTAAAAATGAAAATATCTGCTTAAAGACAGATTCATGCCAATGACAATTACTATGAAACTTCTGATATATACTCGCATGAGGACTGAAGTTGTCTAACTTAAGCTATACAAATTCTTGCTAGAGTAGCTATATTTACTAGAATGGATCCTAATTATAATATATTCTGCTTAGAATGTGGAAATATTCACTGCAAAGACAAGTATTCCCATTTGATATAATTCAGAGTAATAACTACTCACATGAATAATGATTTCAGGTTTAGGTAGTTTTGAATTTCAAGCTCCTCAAAGTCCCAATGCCATTAAATATATCTTTGGTATTCCTTGTAGATAATTCCATTCAATATTACAGATCCCAAGAAAATTCCATGTCTAAACTGAAGCTCAGTGCTCAGCAAAATACCCATGTTCATCTGTTGCTTGCTAAAGCTTGCTAACCAAAGTGATCATAGATATGGTTCACAGTCCCATTCATAACAATAAGTCTTTCCTGAACTCGAACCTCCATTTCAAATTCAGTCTCTATGTCCATCAGACTTCAAGAAACACACAGAGAAATATCTAATTACACAGTTTTAAGTTTAAGCATTTCAAGTTCCCAAGTTTAAAGTCTGCAAGAAATAATTGCTTTACTTATCCAAATATGAAGTAAATAACATTCATGTCTTCTACAATGTCTGTAATATGCAATATTATTATCAAGAATTAATGTTCAGTTGTACACCACATTAACTGCTCTCCTCACAACCTTAACGCCATGTTTCAGATTCAGCAAGGTCTCATACATGTGACTGGGGACTGTAACTCGGGATCCTTAGGTTCTACTGCCGAATGGACACCCTATGCTGGTGCTGGGTAGCTACATCTACATTCATGAATTACACAGCATTCAGTCCTGATAATGAGATCAATGCTAACATTGATCCACTGTCTCTGAACTGGGGGAGCACTGTTACTGTTTGGAAAATCTAGTAAGACAGCACTAATGAACCCATACTGTATTACTTGTTTTAATTTATTTATTTTGTTGTTGTTGTTGTTATCTATCAGAATTAAAATTTACTAGATTTCCTAACTTGGAGAGTACTAGCATGATTTCTTTTCTGTCTGGCAACTTCCTCTCTGAAAATAGATATAATCGTACCTAATTCTGTTCTGTGCCCCTTGTGCCCCTTTCCCTATCTTGGGATATGTTGTTGTAATTAGTCAGCATGTTAACAGTTTTGTACATGAAGGTACATAAATGTTTTGTGATTACCCAAACCTTAGAAGTTAGACCCCAAAAGAACGTGTATATATGGAAGATGTCCCTGCTCATGGCAGGGGGAATTGGAATTAAAGATCTTTAAGGCCCCTTACAACCCAAACCATTCTCTCTCTACATATATAGAAGGTGATGAATGTGGACAGAAGTAAGAGGTAACGGGAATAAAAGGCCACAGAAGTAACTCCAGGTTCTTGCACTGCTTGCTCAATATACAATAGATTTTTTTTTTGGGGGGGGGCGGGTTGCTTTCATGCTTGAGATTATTACTATTATTATTTTTGTCCTTTCCATGTTCTTTTAATATCTGGTCATTAAATAAAGTAGTAAAGGGGGAAAAAGATATTGCTTGTTTCACAATTACATTGGAATGTTGCTTTGCTAATTAGTTTGCAGAAGCTGTCATTCTGGTCGATACTGTCTTCTGTGCTGAAGACAGCATTATAGTCTGATTTATGTTTTGACTCATCCCCTTTTCCCCTTACATTAATCATCTTCTGTTGATAGTCATTTAACTAAATGGGTCTGGGGAAACAGGGTGAATAACAGTAATGTGGAAGACAAGGATTAAAGCTATCACCCATACAGAAAATTAATCAATTAATTAATTAATTAATTAGATAAATAAATAAATCTGACCTCTGTGGTACCTCTAGCCTCTAGTTTCTCTAGTGGCCTCACAGTAGGTCACATAACTATATATTTATAAGTATACATACATATATATATATATATATATATATATACATGCAATTACATACATACATATATAAATAAATAATCAATAATATGTGTGCATGTGCAATTGCATATATATACATATATGCAATTTCACAGTGGTACAATTATTATTGGCATATTATTTGAGGACTGTCAGGGAAACTGTAAAAAACACAAAAGCATATCTGAAGTAAGTTGCAGGACTCTCATCTCCTAATCACTCTTTCAAAAAGGTTGAAAAGCTGATGGGATCAAAGCTGGTCCCATCAACCGACAGCATTGGTTGATGGGATCATAAATATAATGTGTGATCTTTTTATGGTCATCTGGTAGATTTTTTCACTCCTCTCTGAGTTGTATCTTCTCTGTAGATTTCACCATCTTCTGCCACTTAGACTAGTTCTAGACCAATGATTTCATTTTTGAATGAAAATTTATCATTGGAAAATATTTTCTTTTTGTTTTGTGATATAAAATGTCTAGTCCTCCTGTGTTTTCCTTTTATTTTTTTCTTTTATTTTTATTTATTTTTTTTTGCTTATTTGTTTGTTTTAGAGCATTAGTATATTTTTTCTAAGGTTAACTTATTTTGCTCTCGCATAAAAATAATCATAGAAATATAAATATCTAGAGATACTGGAACCAGAGTGTACTAAGGCATAAATGACTATACTTAGGCCACCTCTGAGAAATAACTGATTCAGAAGCTCTATAGCTAAATAAAGTTAAAAATTCAGGAATCTCATGATCCTAATATATTTGCTGTTATATATGGAGCGGTAATTCATGTCAAGAAGATGGTTGATAAAGAAGGGGGAGATGTGGCAGTGTGGCCATGGGGGTTGGAAAGCCCTGTAGCTAATGGTTAAGTCAGACTCTTAACAATGAGGCCATTAGGAATATAAAAGAGTTTAGAGGGAAAAAAAAGGGTGATTCAGGAGACTCCATGCAGTCTCACATTGCTTGTTCTCCAGCCATTAAGGCATGGAAGTTTCTGGGTGTTTGCTGTTGTTGTTACATTTAAAGTTGTTTGACCAATGAAAAGTCATTTTGAAAAGAACTGCTGTGGAGAGAAGGGTATAAAAGGGGATCCTGCCCTCAAGATAAAAAGAAGGCAACACTGTGTGATGAAGTTATGTCATCAATAAAGAAGCAGAAAGACGGAGTGAAAAGGAACAGGCTAGCGGAATGGAGACCAGGTCAGGAACAGGAGCGTTGATTGCCTCATGAAGATAGGTTCGGCCAAACTCAGCAAACCGCTTAAAGACACTCATACAGAAAGTCACTGGAAATAGGTGGCACTGGAGCTGGGGAGAAGCTCAAGCTGAGAGAAGCGGACCCGTGCACACCACTGCCCCTCGCTGGTAAGCAGTTGTGCATTATGGGGAATCATGCGTCCTTAGAAACAAAGACTGTCCTGGTAACCTTAAAACTTATTCTCCTTATTAACGATCAGACGGTGTATGATCCTGAAATATGGGACCAAATTGAGGTCAAGGTGGGGGACTCTGTTACTAAAAACAACAAGGTTGTGGTGGGATTGCTCAGCACCTGGCGAGCAGTCTCTGAGGCCTTAAAGAGCCCTGTGGGACCACAGTCAGAAACGTGGGGTTTGCCAGGCAGTGAGGGAGCTGCGGCCTTGTTTACTGATCCGCCATAGGCCCCTCTGCTGCTACAGCCATCGAAGGCTTTTGCTGTTAACGCCCCTTGGTGACCTGTATGTGCCTTTTGATCCAGGCCCTATTGGCCTTGAAAAGGAGACTGATAAGTTTTAATTCAATCCGGGAAAAACGGGATACATAAGGCCTGAAGACCAAGTTGCTTGACAACTTGGAGAGAGACAGGAATGGAAAATGGAGACTGTTAAGTCATGGAACTTAAAGGATTGTTTGTCTCCTTTTCTGATTGTACATATGTATAGGCATACTCAGGTTTAGTATGTAAAAGCAATGTTCTGCATATTTAGAATGTTTGATGTTCGTGTGTGCATGTTGGATGAGCGTAGACTCCCTGCACACCCAGTGCTTTTTACTTACCTTTTATAACTTTTATAAATATTCCTTTTAAATATTACTAAATTCAAATTAATTTGAGACTTCATTTATAATATCGGTATTGGTATGTCCTCTAAACAAAGGACATGGTCTAAAAAAAAACAAAAGTCTATCAAATACAGTATCTTCCCTACTTTGTGGAGGGAAAATTATATGAAACCCTACTACTGAAAGAGAACAGCAGCATCAAACATCAGATAATCCACATGCACATAGTGTAATAGCCATGTTACAAAAACAGAATGATTTTTTTTTTTTTTTTGGTGAATGTATTTTTTTAATTTCTCTGCCGAAAACCAGTATTTTCCATAAAAGGAAGAAAAATTTCTGACCAGTTTTAATCACAGTACAATAAATGTTAGAAAGATTTGCATGTACTAGAAGAACTGTAATAAAGATAATATAGACTTGGACACACACACACACACAAAAAAAAAAGTCCTTTTTTTTTTTTTCTTATGCACTTAAGAGACAGCAGTTCTTTTCCTTAAAAGAACTGTGGATTTAGGAAAGCTGAACAAGTCAACAGGAATTATGGAGATTCTTTATTTGCTCCACATTAATTATAATACTCGAACAGTTTGGGATTTCTTATCTTGACTTCTGTTCAATATATCAGTTCAAAATCTGGTTTTGGGACACTTAAGCTCCTAACGGGTAAACATCCAATATGTTCAGCAATTTGACCTCATTGAACTGGTCGAATTCAATGGGTCAAAAATACACACAGTCCTTCAGAAGTCATCTCCAAACACTCAGATCAGCAAAGTCACCTCCAGAGAAATTCCTGCAAAATCTTTAGCAAGGACATAAATAGCACACAACACACCTCTCATCAGCACTTCTATCCCTTTTCAGTAGTAGCAAAGTCATAAAAAAATGCAAGAATTGAAATTAATTTAATCAGCTGTTGTTCTTATTTAAGTTGAATCAATATTCAAATTTGTGTATCTGAGTTTGAAAGTACCTGCCCTTTGACTTCCACATGGAAATTTATTCTAAGTCATGCAGTTAATTCCTTTGGTAACTTTATTTGTTTATATTATTTTTTTTTTTTGTGCATGTGTGTATTTCTTAGTTCAGCTAAAAGAGGTTTGTCTTTACCTATGGCCCTGTCTGTTCTCTTTTGTTATGAGTTGTTATAGAGAGGGGTGGAGAGGTGGGTATTTGTTCAACATGCATTTCTTAGAGTGTATGCTAGAACAGTTGGTCCTGGTCAAAGCCTGTGACATCTAAAAATCTTTCGTGGTATTTCAGGCTATTTGCAGAGAAAACATTGAGTACATTACAGATCTAAATTAATTGATGTTTTAACCTGGGAGTTAACATGAAGAAGAAATTTCACAAGTAAAATGAATAGTATAATGACAAAAGTTCTTTATGTGGTTATACATGTATAACATGTACTGTTCAAATATTAAATGCATCTTTCAAAGCTATGTTCCTTTTTGAAACATTGTGAGGGATGAAGAGGCTAAATACCTCAGTCATAGAGTATTTGTACTTTTCCACTCTGATAACCGAAACTGGACTTCAAATACCAAAATAGAGGTGCATTTTTCTCACTACAGTTCCTCACAAAAATTGTGAACTCCTTAGCAACTACTCAGCACTATGCTGGTATGCAGATGGCCCACTCCTTCCTATCAGTTAGCATAACTGGCACACATGGCACATTTCACATATACAAGTAGACATAAAGGAAGGTCACATTTTATACCAAAGTAGGAACTGTGTTCTTCCAGTGTCATGGAAATGTATGAATTAACTTGAAATTACTTTACAGGTCTGTACAATATAATAAAGCAGTGGTCACCAAACATTTTAGATCAAGCATTCCATCAATAAGAAGATTTAAGAAGAGCACAACCACTACAGTATTTATAAATTATAGACAAGTAACTGCTGACGTTCTAATATTTTCTTTTGACATCTCAACCTGTTTTACACAGAGCCTGGCATGTCTGTACCCTGCTTTAGAGACCACTAGATAGAGAGTTGCTGTCTTCTTGTAACTCATCAGAAAGAAGAAAATGAATCAGACAAGTGTTAGAGGCAGGATTGCCACCTCAGAGCTGTTCACGTTCAGGGTGGTTGTTTCAGTCCTAAAAGGTTTTCTTTTGCAGCCAGTGAGTGCTGGGCTCTCTTCTCTATGCCAGAACACTAGAGGGATACTTAAGTGGTAAAACTGGTCTTTTTATTCAAATAACTGGTTCCAGATAGGTAGGAGTGAAACCATTTTCATGCAGGCTTTTTGAGTCAAACCTATTATCTGGTGAAATGGTATAGAAAATCGCTGGCTTTGCTATAAGCCTTTGATGTGCGGTAACGTCTGTTTATCATGACAATCACTTTCAAGCTTCTAAATAATCCATGAAGTCCCTGCAGTTCACTGCTCATGCTACACATGGCAACACTTTGCTAATTAGAGGTGGATTAAACTCAAGAAATGAAGCTCCCCCAAATAATAATTTTAAATGAAAATTCTGATACTTGTTCATATCACAGAATCACAGAATCACAGAATTTCTAGGTTGGAAGAGACCTCAAGATCATCGAGTCCAACCTCTAACCTAACACAAACAGTCCCCACTAAACCATATCCCTAAGCTCTACATCTAAACGTCTTTTAAAGACTTCCAGGGATGGTGACTCCACCACTTCCCTGGGCAGCCTGTTCCAATGTCTAACAACCCTTTTGGTAAAGAAGTTTTTCCTAAAATCCAACCTAAACCTCCCCTGGTGCAACTTTACCCCATTCCCCCTCACCAGGCACGTGGGAGAACAGGCCAACCCCCACCTCACTACAGCCTCCTTTAATGTACCCGTAGAGAGCAATAAGGTCGCTCCTGAGCCTCCTCTTCTCCAGGCTGAACAAGCCCAGCTCCCTCAGCCGCTCCTCATAGGACTTGTTCTCCAGGCCCCTCATCAGCTTCGTCGCCCTTCTCTGGACCCGCTCAAGCACCTCGATGTCCTTCTTGTAGCGAGGGGCCCAAAACTGAACACAGTACTCGAGGTGCATTTCAGTTTACTTCTCTTGCTTCAAAATGTAAATATCCAAGTACCTTGGATATCTTCTGTCATGTAAATAACAATTAAGATCACAAGCTTTTTAAATTATTATTATTATTATTTAAATAAAATTTTATGGAAACTTAATAAAATAGAGCTCTGGTAGGAATGACATTTAAACACTTCCAGAAACAGCACCCAGAGTTTTTTGTTTTGCTTTTAGAAGTAGGCAAGTTAGGCAAGTCATCTTTTTATTGAAGATGATTCCAGGCTTAACTGAAATATATTTTAATTAAAACACACACACACCAACAACTTTTTTTTTTTTTTTTTTTGTCTCATCTAAGCCTAAACACATTTTGGTGCATTTGAGGAACAAAAGTAAGGCTTCCTATACAAAGGAAAATAGGGATCACATTAAAATACACTGAAAATATCCTTTCTGGCTTTAGTAAATATAGATCAGTTACCTTGCATAGCCTGGATGTGGATTATGAATTTCTCAAAAAGCTAAATGAGAGCTACCTAAGCTACTTGTCCAGAGAAGCTGTGGATGCCCCATCAATGAAAGTGTTCAAGACCAAGCTGGATGGGACTTTGAGCAAACTGATCTGATGGGAGGTGTTCCTGCCCATCAGGGGTGGTTGGAACTGGGTGGGCTTTAAGGTCCATTCTAACCCAAACCAATCTGTGATTCTGGGTTTACTAGTATCCTGCCGCTGATCTCCAGGCACTTTTATGCAACAGCTCCAAAATACAGTAATTGCTGTAGCATTAAAAAAAATCCTGAGGCTCAGGTGGGTAGCACAGGTTGTCACATCCCTGGAAGAAAGGAACAAATCTCTTTACTATTTATTTTCCTGTAGTGATATCATCCTTACTGAAATATATTATTATTATTATAATAATTTTTTTCTCCAAGTACCTTTCACTGACGACTATAAAGGGTCCTACTTTTGGGACATTAATGACTTCTGTTGCTGTGCTGGACATAGGGTTCAAGATCTGAGGCAGCAGTCATTATCAAATAGTTTAAATGTATTAATTTGCTTTCATATATATATATATATATACACACAAACATCTGTAAGCAAATTGAAATATTTTGTTGTTGCTGTTGTTGTGAGAAAAAAAAAAAAAAAAAAAAAGATTTCTTTCTTTCAGTCCTCATGGACCTGTATGGTAAAAAGTAACCTGGGAAACGATAATCCAGTTTGTGTTTGCTACATGTATTATGGATCTTTTTGAATTGACATAGAAGTTCAGAAGATTTTTTTTTTCTTTCCTATGCAGAGGATTTATTGTGAATAAGAATGAATCTCTGCTTTGCTGATAAATACAAAAGCATGACCTATAAGAATTTTTATCTCCCTCCTTTCATTTTATTTACAAACTTTGGGGTATGCATCCATCTGCTGTGAGGCAGGAATTTGCATAAGTCGGAGGGCACAGAATAATGCTTTCCTTTTTGCTATTCCTATGAACTATATGTCTGCAAGTAAGCTCCCAAACCTTGCGATGATTCAGAGAGGTGATCAAAGAGCAGAAAGATAAATGACTCAAAAATAAGGCATCCTTGCCCTTATATAGTCTCATAGAGTGGGGGTATTACTATTTATTTTTTTTTCCTTCAGGCAGGAATATACAGCTTTATTTTATTTGCTGGATTTAAAATACGGAGTTATATATCAAACCACAAAATTATTGAATATAAGAGTATAGCTTCGCTATACTCTTAATTATGCCTCATTCAATCATGTAAACCTGATATACATGTATTAGAAAATCATTTAGAAACCATTCCTTGAAATTGCTTCATAATTTATTGGGACGAAACTAACAGTTCTCTGTAAAAATATAACAGAATTTCCTAATCAGATCAAAACAAACAAACATAAAAACACAAAAAAAGAAGAGCAAAAGAAAAAACATTCCACTTATAATGTATTGAATTTAGTAGCAAATTAAACTTCCCTGTATTGAACAAATCATTCTATTCATTTAGAGTACACTTCACATAGATTTACAAAATGAGTATCATTCTTTTTTACTTCACTTGAAATTTTATTTTTCCTGTTGAAAAAATATACCTTAAAATATACAGGAAAATATCTGAGGGAATGTTTTTGTTTAAAATAAAGGGATTAATCACTGTGAAAAATTATTATAGACATGTAGTGAACTATAACCTTATTAAAAGGTTTTTAAATGAACTAAAAGAAATACAATAGGAGTTTAATTCTGTTATTACATTCTGTGGTTTCATAGTTACATATATAATTTAAGAGCCATATTCTCATTTACATTAAACGTTTTCTGAAGACGTCTCATAGTGATATATTAAATTTTGACAATTTTACACAGATATAAAAAAATACTCAATACAAATTTAAAACATAAATCAAAAAAAAAAAGAAAAGAAAAGAAAAATCAATGCAGGAAAGGATGCAGTATATCTATTATTAACATCTCACAAAACACGGGTCATTGTGGTCCTACTGAAGACATTGCATTAGAGAATATCTCAGGATTGATACCATATATTTTGACATTACTTTCAATGATGAAGTCATCTTACAGTTAACCACAGTAAAATAAATTGTGGGAATCATCTCTAAAGTCAAACACTTGAATTCAGATGCCCACAGTGTATGTGTCTATGTGTGATCTAGTATAAGTCAGGAAAATGATTAAACTGCCCAAACATGGCATGCAGAACCGTTCAAGATGGCACAGTAGTTTCAAAAATGTTTGCTTTTGTACCCCATCAGTAACCATTTTTGAGCACATGCTCCCAAGACATTTATATTTATTAATAAACTATATACATGAATTACTGTACGAATATATCATGTATACCATAAAATATAATAAAAAAAAAGTAGAAAGAGGATGAGATAAAGATTAAAAACACTTTTTAATTATTTTATTTGTAGTAAACAAACAAACAAAAAACAAACAAACAAACAACAAAAACGTAGTCACCCTAATGTATTGTCTTCCCAAGTGCACTTCCTGAGAGTGCACTTCTTGAGGTGTGCACTCTCGCATTTGTCTAGAGAAACATGCATGGCCCTAGCAGCTAATTTATAATAGAGCAAGCCATCCATAGGTCCTGTGTAGTGTCTTCCAGCTTCAGGCAGGTCCCTTCGATGTACCTACTGGAAATGTGAGAAGCAAAGTTGTGTTTTTGCAGTAGAGAACTAATTTTCTATATTCCAAGGTAGTTGTGTAGACATAATAAGGAGAAATGCTAAGTAGAGGAGTGGGCAGTAGAAGGCCTTGCTGTTCCAAAATAAGGTAGAAGATTGAGAAAAACAGGATGAGCAGTGTGAGAACAGTAAAATAAAGACCTCAAGTTCTCAAAACATAAGAAAGGAGAAATTAAAGGGTTGAATAAAAGAACACTTGTACATATGTGGTATAGAGGAGCTTGGAAACACATAGTACTCAGCTCATGAGGAAACAGGGGAGGTGATCAGGCGTAGGGTAATAGGGAATAAAAGGTTATTATTTGTTTACTAAAATGCACTCCTGATTGACAGGACACCCACCATTGCAATCACGAATAAAATAGCTCCACAGAAGATCCTGTCTGTAGAAAATTATTTGAGATTTTTTCTTACAGAAATGAGCAAAATTTGCATTATTGTTTAATATATATAGACTCTGACAAATGGATTAATTTTTTTTCCCCTGGACATACAAAATATTTGATTTCAATGTTTAATGTTTTATTCTTTCCCACCCCCCTAAAAAAAATAAAAATAAAAGCAAGAGAAAGGAAAGGAGATGTGGGATCACCGCTTGTGTTCAGAAAAAATGTATGTGCTTCTGGTCTCTGTTACGAGAGATCGCTAATTGGTGCCATGGTATTGAGAGGTCAGCAAAGAGCTGAGATGATGCCCACACCACATTTCCACTGATCAGGGGACAGCCAACCCTTTTATGTATTGGTCAGGAGTATAATTCACTTTTCTGTAGTGAGACAGGACATAAGTTTTTAACAACTTTTACAAGGATGAAGGGATACACTGCTGTTTTCCTCAAGGCCAGATCCTAGTAGCTTTAGCTTGAATCTGCTAGTGAGATTTTTCTCTTCATTAGAAAAAGCGAAATGATGGAATCAACAAGGAAAAATGGAGGCAGAAACCTTTCTTTAGAAATAAAATATAAGATAAATAAAAATAAGTAATAAAATAAGTAATAAAATAAAATAAAATTAAATTAAAAAAAAACAAAAAGCTTTAAAATGCAGCAAACCCCAGAAGGAAGTTTTATCTGGACTATATCAAATACTGAAGTAGGTAATGAATAGCATCTCTATCTGTGGCCATTTGCACTGTAAATTTCTGAGGTTTTCTTCTGCCTTGTGCTGGTTATTTGCTCTGGAAATAGGCTTTTACCATGTGGAAAGAGAACGGTTTTGTGAGGCAGCTGAATCCCTAACAAAAAAATAGGGAATATTGCAGCCTTTTCCAAGCTGAGACAGTTTGTTTTTCTCTCTGCTGCAGTGCTGATCAGCTGCAAAGATGGAATACTTTGTCTAAAAGTGCCTATTTACTCTCAGTAATTAACCCCTAATTCAGTGGCTGGACAGATAAAGATAATCAAAGTATAAAACACCTGGTGTAATTGGAGCTTAAAAATGTCTTCTACCATCTGTATATTTTGCAGTATATGCATTTTCTTTCATCTCCATGCCACAAATCCTTGTTCAAAGGAGTCACTTGTCTTCATGAAAAGCTGTGGTTAATGGTTAAATTCCTCCTTTTTATATATATATAATGTGTATATATATATATATATACATGTTGTGTATATATGTGTATACATATATATATATGTATATACAATATATATGTATATGTGTATACATATATATATATGTTGTAGAATAGGCTCTTACTTGTTTTCTGGCAGAGATGTAATATATACTATATTTTTTCTCCTGTAATTGTACTTATTATCTTTCCATGAAAAGAAAGTTTAGACAAAGAAATCACCCAAAGATTTTAAATAATTTCAAAAAAGAGAAAGTCCCGTCTGAAACCAGTGAGAGGTGAATAGTGCACATCAAATATTTAAAAGGTTCATTTTCAAATGAATCAATCCTTTGTTTTTATTAAGCTGTCAAGCTAAATGCTCTCATATCAACCTGAAGAGCAATAATTCTAACTTTTTTATTAGCTTCCCTGGTTCTAATCTGGCATTTCCTGAAAAGCATCATACGGTAACAACAGCAGAACAATTGTAGCTGGCTACATGTATGGCATTTACATTAGCATACAATGCTGGTATCACTGGGAGATGAAAATAAGAATTTCTTTCATCGAGGAGCTGAATGCAGTCAAAGGGTATTGTGGCAATATAGCACCTGGTAAACAAATACCATGTTTCCAGCTGTGATACGAGGAGCAAAGAGCTGAATCCAAATGCCCAGTTCGGTCTAAAACAGTTAGGTACCATGCTCTCAATAAAGTGAAATAGGTGTTAAAAGTATAAATAATACGGAGGTCTCTGTCCAGCCTTCTTGTCCCAGCTGCCTGCCAGTGGTCTCAGGTCTTTTTCCCCAGTCTTGTAGAACAGAACAGAAGATCATGCATTTTGTATAATTTCATTGCAGGGAAATTAGTAACTCGGGACTGGAAGAGACCTCCTGGATAACTGAATCCATCCCATATTCATAGGAAACTAGACAAATTGGATTTATTCCAGAGGAGACAGCAGAATATCAATGCTTTCTCCTCCAATTTGAAACGAAAAGGCACAAAACAGTTTCTGTCATCCAAATCAAAGATAAAAATAATTATATTTTTCCTCTAACTGAGTTAAGTGTTAGGAGCAACTTGGTTTCTTAATTATCCTATTCTGTAGCATACAGAAATGCTGCTCATTGGAAAACTTGACGGTGGTCTTTATCTCCTTGCTAATATCTTTGGCTGATTTATCAGTTTGCAAATCTGCATAAAAATGGAGTCTGCAAACTGATTTGGATTAATCAGGTCTGACTTTAATTCTTTTTGGTATCCTTATTTGAACAGTGCATCAATCCTGATGACCTCTTTTGATAATAATGTTACCATCATATCTAATTTCATATTAATTCCATTGTAATTTAGTGGACATTCATTCTAACTGTAATTCCTATGGAATTACATCTGACATCCCCATGAATACCAAAATAACTCAACTTGATAAATGTTATTACATTGAATACCAAAAGAGGCAATAATGATTTGCCATTTATAATAAAGTGTTGCCCGCAAACCATTAGTGGACAGTACTGTCTGGCGTTAAGGATGTTCCTGTGTAAATCTGTTCACATACAACTACATCTTGAATGCCTCCCCTGTGTGCCAACAAAAGCTTGAAGAGAGTTGCTCAGACACCCATTTTCTGGGCTCAGGATACATATGATTTATCATCATCAGCTGAACCCATTCAATCAGTGATCTCATTGAATCTCAACAGCCAAACCTCGGCAGGCTGTCAATGAGAAAAGCTTCAAAGAGAACAGAGATGGTTTCCAGCAATGGTTGTGCCAAGACACTTCCTGATATCCTCATCTCTCATTAGTGTTAAATTAGTCTTTTCATAAGAGGCACTGAGCTCCTTGAGGGCTCTGCCTGTCCGATAAGGCACAGGTATGAGCGCTTGTTCATTGCTCAGTGTACATATAAATGTATATCTTTATATTTATTCATTGCCTATATATCTCAGTTGATATATAGCTTAGAGAGGCAGAGGTGGGTGTGAATGGTGGTTGCCAGCATGATCTTACAGAACAAATGAGACATAATTTGTTCTCAGCTTTCAGACACGCCATCATTCTTGAGGAAATAAGGCTAGCCAAAACAGAGTACAGGTATCCTTCACTTGTCTGGATAAGAACCCCAGGCCATTGGGGGGTCACTTCCAGGGCTCGTGACCATGTCATGAGAATGGCATTAAAGAGAAACTGGAGCCTCAGGCTTTCTACAGCTTCATGACTGCTGTTTCTGCAATGGCTTCCTGTGAGACTCACTACAACCTCACAGGGCAGCAGGTTTGTGGACTATGAGAATAAAACCAGAAATCTCTGTATTTTTGTATCTGGCTTCATTGTTAGGCCTAACAATTAGCATACGTATGTGTTGAGAGGTAAATGAAGAATGCAACATATACATGTATTTTATTTGTGTATTCCTATTGAAAAAGTAGAAATTAAGCCAAAAATTCAGATGAAATTACCTTGCTACCACTAACAGTTCCCACAATTAGGAATGCTGCATCAAGCCTTAAGCACCTGGGAGATGTTTCCCCAGCTCAGGTTTCAACCCAGGTATTACAGCAGAGGCAGAATTTGCAAACCTAAATCTCCTAGATCTATAATCACCTCAGGATCTCCATCAATACAGTAATTGCTGAAGAGGGAACATATTGCTGAATTGCTGAAGCAGGAAACATATTTTATTTCTTCTGATGGCAATCAGTGATCAGGCTGTTCCAAGATATTCGGCACATTTGGTTTGCTGATCAAGAAATTCCTGGTTGTACTGAACAACCTGAATTTAAACTTGATCTTTCCTTTTGCAGCAGTTTTTCAAAAAGTTGAAAATGAATGGGGATAAACACAAGAATAGGTTGTTCCTTCCCATTTCATGCCTGCACAAGTCCATTCTTGTACACATTCTGTGTGTATTGATTACTTTCATTCTTTCATTGAAAATGAACTTGGTAGGAAACAAGAAAAAAAAAAAAAAAAAGAGATTTTTCCCCTTCTTTTAGGTAGGTACAGCATTCTTAGAAAATCATTGGTCCATCTTAAAGGGACTTACCTTCTCCAAGCAGCAATCACTGTAAGATACACCTCAGGGAATAGCCTGATCATAAAGTCACCAAATGCTATTCTTAGTTATCTGATTGATTATTTTATTTTATTATTTATTTTATTTTTAAAAATGTATTTATATTTTATTTTATTCAGAAAGCTGTTCTTGAATGCTATTGAGAAGCCAGAATTTATCCCAGAATTTATCACTGAACTACATGAACAACATATAATGGTTATAAAAAAATATATATACAAGGATGGTTCAAGTAAGCTAAGATACAACGTTCTGTCCTTTCTTCCTTTTAGCAGCGATTTCCCTGCACTGTCAATTCCTTACTCTGTCGAACATCTTTAGAACAGGCTTGTTCAGAAAATAGATGGGTTACATAAGATTTTGGAACTTCAACCCTTTTGAAGAAATTTATTTCATAAGAAAGAACTCTTTCATAGAACTAAGTTTCTCTTGCTTCTCAGTAATGGAAATAAAGATGTGAATGAATTCTGGATATGACAGGAAAGAGAGAATGATCACACAGACACAGAAAGCGTGAAGCCTTTGATGCTTGGAAAAGATAGGAGAGAAGGATTTCATCTGAAATATTTAAAAGAGATTGATTGTATATTCAAAGCAGTGTTCCTTTTAAAGAGAAATTCAAACAAACAAACAAAAAAAACACAAACAAACAAGAATAGTTATTGCCAACACCTACTCTTAATAGAAACTTTTATTCAGTAAAAAAAAAAAAAAAAGAAATAGAAAAAGAAAAAGGACAAGGTCCCTGGAGTAACCCTAAAAGGAGCACTGCAAAGATAGAAAAGAGTATATTAGCATAATACTGAAATATTCAAGGCTTGAGCAGTCTAAGCTGGAGTTTGATAGCTAACACCACAGGTAAGGAAAAGCCAGGGATGCTGCCAGAGCTACAGCTAACTGAACTCATAAAGGACGAAAGCAATTATGAAAGCAGTGCCAGTCTTCTGTTTCATGATGATACAACATTCGGTCTTCATCTGACATCTTTAAAGCATCAATTTTATTTTTTTTTCCAAAGCAAATTCATCAGATTCTTCCATGCACTTTAACACTTCTTTTAGTCTCTTTGACATACACAGGCCAATGGAAGAAGTATCTCAGATGCTGGTGAATGAATGATATAATTGGACAGAATATTCCACTGCTAAGCAAGTACCACTACTAAACACAGGCAGAATGGAATATTCTTGATTTTATCCTGAATTTTATTTCATAATACTCTATAATCCAAAGAAACTCTGGAGCTCCTTATCAGATGACAATAAATGCCCCAGTGTTTCTTAGAGTTAATAGAGAAAGTTTTCCAATCAGTAAACTTAGCTTACAATTTTCTTTTCTAAATGTGTAGCTGTGTATTTCATCTTATTAAAGCACTTTTTTTTTTTTCCAGATAGGCTGTAGGAATTTCTGATTTCTGCTGTTCATTTGCTTCTTTTTCTTTGTGCATTTTGCAAACTCCAATAGTAGTTTTAAATTTTCATATATATATATATAATAATAAATATATTACTTAAATAATGGTCAGTCCCAGAGGAAACATTCATGTTTTGGGGCAATACAAAGCAACAAACAATTCATTTTGAGCAAGAAACTGTGGCACATAAAACCAGTAAGTTTAAAAAAAAAAAAACAGTTTACAGAAAGTGTCTGAAAAGACTAGAGAAGGCTTGAAAGTTGATTGCAAACTCCAGCCTGCAAGCACAGTTTGGCACTGCATCGACATCTCTTTTCATTCTGAAATGAAAGAATGAAGGTGTAGCATTTGACTTATGTATTAACCTAAAAAAAAAAAAAAAAAAAAAAAAGGAAAAAAGTGAATGTGAACTTTTAGTAATGTTTACATTCTCTTTACAATATCTTTATGTCTTTCTCATACTGGTGATCTACACTTGTTATGATGAATTAGGCACTGTTATTTTTAAATTAGCAAACTAGCATATAATTCATCTGTAAAACATGCAGTTGAATAAATATAGGCCAATCAGTCAGTTCTCTACAATAATTTTGCCATAGAGACAGGTTTTATTATCTGAGCTGCGGTGGCCACACAGTACAACCTGTTCTTGTTCTCAGTACTTTAAAACTGCAGAGTACTGCAATTACAGCAAGACTTCAGAAAGGACCAAACTCTGCTCTTTCATACATGTGTGCACCCACATACACTAAATTAAACTTTTTCTAACTAACTGGATTTTTTTTTTTTTTTCCCTAAGTAAAAAGCAATATTGAATGCCTCTGCAAGGGTAATTAAGAAATGACTACATGAAATTGCTACACTAGTGCAGTAATGGGAACTGAGTCATAGCTTCAGCTGTTGACCATGCCATTTCAGAACTAACTAACAAACAATATATATATATATATATATGTTTATCTTTCCTGTCAATTACAAGCACAAACTGAGAAAAAAAAATATGAAGAAAATAGACTGAACACTAGCAGTCAAGTTTCCGCCGTGTGCATAGTGGTATCTAACTCTTGAAGTCAAAGTTCTGATAATGAATGACTGTCCACTAAAGATCCTGGCAAATGTTTTCTCTTGTATAAGGATAAGCAAGTTATGATTTACAGTTACTACATTTGAAAAGCAAAGAATCACATGAAAAAAAAAGGGGGGGGGGGGGGGGGATTGGTAAATAATAGTAATCTATTATTTAAAAGTCTATCTATTTCATTCAACAGCTACCACACATCAGATGTAAAGATGCAGAGAAAGTATCTATAGAAGCATCTATCCATAGCACAGTATAAGAATTACTTTCTTTTTAAATTTGCCCTTGCAACTGAAAGCCTGAGGCAAGGTTTATGTCTGATACACTCCTCTCCTGTAAAGTGATAGTAGTCAGATTAGTTTACTCCGTGTCTACATCCAAACAGAATTTCATCTAAATACTTTATAATGTAGATGGACATTTATAAAATATCTTCTGAAATGAGTTTTAAATTGTAGTGGTTTTGTTTGTTTGGTTGGTTTTCATTTTCTTGTTTGAGGCCTTGATGTTTTCAGTGTAAATACTGGAACACTGTTCTCCACAGCATGATGATTTCTCAGATTTTAAAGAAGCCTTTGGGTAGATAGCAGCTATCAAGATTCATAGAAAACAGAAAACAGACACCCAAGAGATGGTGACAAATAAATAATACGAAAAACAAGTGATGCAAGGCTCCTTCATTCATTTCAGATGAATCATTCATTTTAGGTGGTATAGTTTTTTATTTTGGATTTTTGCTTGTTTGTTTGCTTTTATGTAATGCTTGTTAAATTCTGAAACTTTTGCATGTCTGGCAACAGCACAGGCTGTGCCATCCAGCTGAGATGAATGTGTTATGAGTTGCTTCCTATAAATTAAACTCTCTTGCTTAGTTAATCTGTCATAACAGGCTTGGGATGAAGAAAAACAATTCTGCTTGAAATGTCCCTATTTCACAGCCAAATGACACACTTCTTGCACACCACCAGGAAGTGCGATGCACAAGGAAATTGTAAAGAGCCACCACAGTGACGAAGGAGAGCCAGGCAGCAAGCTGACAGCAATGAATATTCTTATGAATCAAAGTGCTGAGCTTATTTCATAATGGTTTAAAATTACTATGGTATTGGTTGTCCTCAAGTATTTAAACAATCTGCTGGTATTTATAAAGATACATGCAAATTCAACAAATGTCCTGAAATGTAACATGAATAATTATCTATCTGAGAGCTCATACTTAAAAGGAGATACCAGCATGCATTTCTCTTTTTCACGTGGGCATTGTACTACTACACAAATTCTCCATAGCTATGTCTGTCCTTTACTATGTGTTCATACAGCATGGAATGCAGTTGGACCTTGATCTTTGCTAGCACATCTTGGTATGAAAACAATGGAAATAATTAATCTAGAACCATTTCATTATCATCTACTCAAACTGTGTCAGTCTTTGAGATTGAAAGAAGGGAAAAACAAACAAACAAAAAAAACATTTATCTTGTTAGCCTCCCCTGAGTCATAGTAAGTTTTGAAAAACATCATTTGCAGCCTCCATATTCACATGAATTAGTCATGCTATTCTGGTCATGATACCTTACATTTCTTTAGCTTGTCCATTTTATGCACAAAAAGACAGGAGAGTTCTTGCTCATGCTGATTTTTTACATTTTCTAAGGATGTGCTGCACCCAAGTCACTGAAAGAGAAGATAACAGTGAAGAGGTGAAAGTAGCAGATTTTTGCTTATCGCTACAGGAATTTCACAGGATAACAAGAAAAGTGTACTCTTTCATTGATTCTCCTCCATCAGCCTGGAGAAATACTGAACATAGTATTTTTCTTTAGCTATTGACATTACTTTACAGATGAACATTTATATTAAAGCTGAAGAAAGAGGGATGGCCCATAAGCCACTTTCTCTGTACTGGTAAGTTAACAATCCCAAGACTGTTCTTGGGCCTGATGGCCAAGAGGGCCAATGGGATACTGGCATGCATAAAAAGGAGCATGGCCAAGGTCAAGGTCAACAGAGGTGATCCTTCTCCTCTACTCTGCCCTGGTCAGGCCTCACCTGTGTCCAGTTCTGGGTTCCCTAGTACAAAAAAAAAAAAAAAAAAAAGGATCTCCAACATGGATGATATGGGGCCTGGAGCATCTTCCCTGTGAGGAAAGAATGAGAGACATAGCTCTGTTCAGCTTTGAGAAGAGAAGACTGAGAGGGGATCTTATCAATGTTTACAAATCTCTTAAGTGTGGGAGACAGATTTGGCCAACGTCTTTTCAGTGTTTTGTGGGGACAGGACAAGGGGCAATGGCCACAAAATGGAGCACAGGAAGTTCTGCACCAACATGTGAAAGAACTTCTTCATGGTGAGGGTGATGGAGCACTGGAACAGGCTGCCTAAGGATGTTGTGGGGTTTTCTTCTCTGGAGATATTCAAGGCCGTATGGGTGTCTACCTGGGCAACCTGCTCTAGGGAAACTACTTTGGCAGGGGGGTTGGACCCGATGATCTCTTGAGGTCCCTTCCAACCCCTACAATTCTGTGATTCTGTGATTCTCTTGTTGAGACCAGCTGGAATGGGACCCTCCACTTCAAACTTTTAACCTTTACTCTTTAAAGTTTAAAATGTCTTTTGGGGGTGGTCACTAGCTTCATGTAAATTACAGCCTATAGCCAAGTCATTCAGTAGAGTGTGGGTTATACCAAGGGCTCATCTCTATTTATCAATCTACACCTCTACAATCTACAGTAGAGATGATTTTGTTCTGGTTCTGGGCACTTCCCTGTCCCATTTCAATTTACTAGTAAGTGCAGACATTGAACACTAAAGGACACCTTTCATTCAAATTGGTGAATTTTGGAATACTAAATAAGCAACCTGCCTCCAGATGAAAAGACTGAAAAAAGACTCAATCCTTAAAGTGTTATCCTGAGGGGTAAAGGGAGGAGAGAAACACCAAAAACAACAAATACATTTTCTTTCACTTTCTCTCTTACACACCTTGCAAAGCACAGAGAAATCAGTTCTTTCTTTTACTTAAGTTTTATCTGTGAACCTTTCCAACCACTGTATCAACAGCACCCTGGCAGATAGATCTGCTCTATGTGGAGGTGGTGGCAGTGTGTCCTTAAAATATCCTTTACTCCAGAAAATAAATTCTGCTGGTGTCTGCTGCATTTCTGCCACCACAGCCACAAGCTCTTTTGCAAGCCAAACATGCTTGCTGCCATTCCTTCACATCTGTAACATTTTACTTTAATGCCTATGCCCCTGAGGAGCTGCAGAGTAGCATTTCAATTCACCATCCATGGATTTGTCCTAAAGAATTAGAGACATGTCAGCTTATCAGTCTGTGACCTTTTCTATTAACATTGTCTTCAGGTTGACTTGGCAGCACAAAAGGAAAATAAATCTTGTTACCCGAAGCTGGTCTGGCTTGCCAGTATAGTGCAGCTGTGGCTCAAATCTGTTAAATTTTTAAATTGCAAACATTGCTATGGCTACATAAAATTTATTAGGTAGAACAATCTAGGGGTG
The DNA here is from genome assembly GCF_963932015.1 of Anas acuta. Taxonomy (NCBI): domain Eukaryota; kingdom Metazoa; phylum Chordata; class Aves; order Anseriformes; family Anatidae; genus Anas; species Anas acuta. The sequence continues at coordinate 940,177 of NC_089017.1, forward strand.
GCGGTGGAAAGTGATGGAATAGAAATCATTAAAATAGGTGTGTGTGCATGTTGGGGGGGGAGACAGGGACTGCAAAACCTGGAAAGTTGAATTGTTTACCTTATTTACAGCCTAGCCTGACCCCTTAAAGGTAAAGCAAACCATGTAAATTATATAACCTTTTCATGTTGTAATCTTTTGTAATCTTGTAATCTTTGGGAGATCCAAGCAGACACACTCCCAATTAAGATGCCTGGGCCTTCTTTATCACCTACTCCCAGACTTTTTCAACTATCTTTGCTGTTGTGTTGTTTTAATGATAAAAAGATAATGATGGGGAAGCGTGGTGACCTCAGAAAGTTATACCATGGATGTATCTTCTGGCATGAACCTCTCCTGGCATTGGGAATCTGTGTTGTCCACTGCTCTGATATCTGTGGCATGCCATGGCAGTACAACACATAAACTGCCTTCTCCAGCGTGCTCTTCACTATCACATAAGGACATTTAGGACTAGGCCCAGATGATGAAACACCAAGTGGTTTCTGAATGGTTTCACAGCAGGCTTGCAGATTTGACATAGAATCTATGCCCCTGGGGATGATCAGGAGGCCACAATGCGCTAAACTGCCGTAATTGACACAATATTTTGGCAAATAATTTGAGCCCCCATAGTGGGGTTCAGCTGCAGATTAAGACATCTCAATTAGTGCCTGGACTGAACTGGGTACTAAACTCCCACTGTAGTTAATGGAGACCAATAAAATGCATGTTGTGGAACATGGGGGGGGGGGGGGGGGGGGGAGGAGATGGGATTTCTTAAATTAGGGACCTATTTTTAGCCATAGTTCTTGTGGAAGCAGGAATTATACTCACAGGTCTCTGACTGTAATAGTAGCTTCAATACTCAGCATTTGACACTTTTCTATGTTAGTTAGTAGAGATAATATCGTGTTTTTTTTTCTTCTACTTTCTAGCTGTCACTTTCTGTGATATTTGCCAAGTTTTTTTCCTTTCAGATAATGCATTTTATCTCAATTTAGCTCCCACAGTATGCTTGTACAAATGTCTAATCTCATCTGTTGCATTTATGCCCTATTATAAGAGTAAAATATCATAATTAATGCATCAGGCAGATATTGAACTTCACAAATTTAAAATTTAAATTGCACTAAAGCAGAAGTACCAGACCAGTTGATCCATGCTGGTAACTATTTCAGAACAAGTCTGTTTTGAAGTTATATGATAAGGCAGCCTAATTCCAGAATAAGTATCTTCACAAAAACATTTGCACTGTAGTAACTAAACCCACTTGAAAATATTATTTTCTTTTTTTTTTCTACCTAAGCAAAAATATTTTCTTAATATTAATAGTAATTTTCTTTTAAAAATATATTTCTATCAAAACAACAACAACAAAACCAAAATCATAATATGGTCTAAAATTTTTCTGATTCATTTGGTTTCCTTCACTCTTTTCTACATTCCAAAAACAGATGTTGCATTATATCTTCTGTAATGCATGATGTTCTCAGTTGCTTGGTAAAGAAAGGTGATGTCGGTAAAGGAACTGTTATAGCAAAGCATGACTCCAGAAAACTGGGAGAAAAAACACCCAACAGAGACACAGAACCTGCATCCTTTGCAATTCCTGAAAGCATTTTATTTCAGAATATTCTTTCTTCATTACAGTTTTTCAATTCTTTGTGATTATAATGTATTTGAAACAGAAGCTATTGCTTAGCATGCTGAGAAAAGTTGAAAACCTCACTTCTATTCTGTTTATTTGGGAGACAGCTTAGAGTCAGCTGAAATGAGGCAAATTAATATAGGAAAGTTCTGTTAAACAAACATTCAACAGGTAAAATGCCGGGATCAAGGGATCTGCTGCCAGTTGAGCAGATTTCTGGAAGCTACCAGGGTACTTGTGTTGTCTCATTCTGATCCTCTTCTGCTGGCTACTGCCAAGCACAGGTTTCCAGGCTAGATTTTTAAAGAACTCATTTCTGGTCTGATTCAAAATACTGTTTTTTAGATAACAGTGAACTGAATAAAAGTTGAATTTAATCCATACCCCAATTTTCCCAGAGGCATTTGAGGTTTTTCTTTAAAGGTTTCTTAAACAGGTACCGAGCAGCATCCACTAAATGATCTCTTGTCATCCTAAGTGACAACAAAACAGAAATCCGTCTTCAGAGAAGACACTTGGTCCCAGACATTCACATTAATTTCGCTACCTCCCATCAGTTTCAAAACAAATCAGTTGACTTATTAACCCTGTTATAAGCCATGGTGTCTTTGTAGTACTACAGTAACATTTAATGCCTTTTGCTAAACTGCTGCTGATGGAATTCAGATTTTTTAATCTTAATGCCATGAAATTCCTGAAATCAAAAGCTGAGTAAAAAATCTCAGCTTCAGGTTGGTATTTTTTACAAGTTTTTCAAACTTGTATTGAGAAGTGCCTGGGCCTGTGCCAGATCATCACATAAAGAACCCAAGGAAAAAAGACACTTTAAATTAAATACCAAGATTTATAAGTCAAAATCACTGCCAATGTGTGCTTAAATCATAATTTTTAGATGGCACTAGGTGGTAATAATGTCCTTAGAAAATTAGGTAACTGCAGATCTGTGCCTTAGATCTGGATATTCTGTCTTTCTCTTTGTTGCAGGTACATGTCAGTGTCCTAATCACTTTTACAAGTATTGGAGGAGTCAAACATACAAGATCGGATTGGAAGATAAAAAATTGGAGCAGCATGCCAAATTGGTGATTAGGTGGCTGACTGTCCATTGTGTTTTACTAACAAATATTCTGAGTTATGACATGGCTGATAGTAACTGCTCCTCTCTGCAGCATGAAGGCACACATGTTTCTTATGGAGTTTGACAAAGAGCATCACATTCAATATTTTACGTAAGCTAAACTAACACTGAGGTTCATGCTTTAGGCTTCTCACCTTGTACATTGTATAGAATTTGGGCAGATCCCAAGATCCCCTGATCAGACCCTGATCAGCCCCTAGATTTACCTCACTTTACCAGTGTAAGGAATGTTGGATGAATTATACATACATGAGTAATATACATATATTACTCAGTTTATAATATTTTGGTACATTAAATTCAAGTGAGAAAAATACGTGTATCTCTAAATCCAATGACACTAAAAGCATTTTTCAATAATATTTCTAACCAAATACATGTGGAGAACAATCATACTTAAGGAAAATTCATACTGAAGGAGACAGATGTAGTGAAATTAATTGGTTAGGAATTAAAACAAATGTTCACAGAAATTTCTTGCACAGTTTCCTAAGTTTGGACTCTAATAATAAGAAGTAAAAATAAACTTATTTTTTCTCTGTAGTTTTGGACTTGTGAGGTAGCCTTCACATACTTCTCTCCACATCAGCTTGCTCATCTATTTTTAAACCTCATTTCAGTATGTCTTTTCATCGCTACTTAAATCCATGAATTTATTTTTTTTCCTCTGAGATATATGTATATATTTTACCTCTGTAAATTATTTTGGAAGAGAATCTGTATGAAATACCATAGAGAAGAAATAACATTGTCACCGTTAGGCAGTCTCTTCCTAGGCTAAACTTCTAATTAAGTCATTCTTGGTTTCTGCAGGGGAATACTAACCATATGTTTCTAAGGATACCAGGGTTAATTGTCTGCCTAGACTATAGGGACTGCATTTCTTTAACTAGCACAGATTGCTAAAAGAGAATAAGCGAAGCTTTCTGGAACAGAATTATAATTTTAACAAATAACACCTATATTCAAAGTATCTTTGTAGAGGTTCACAGGTAGGTAGATGAAAGTTTGGGCAGCAAAACTAATAAGATCCACATCAGAACAGTTAACATGATATCTATAATGAGGAAAAAGGAAAAATGGAGAGAAAAAAAAAAAAAAAAGGAAAAAAAAAAAAGAAAAAAGAAAAGAATTCACCTTGATAGAGGGATAAAGTTACTAAATTTCATTTGAACTTTGAGCCTCATTGTCATTGGATAGTTGTAGTTTCATACACAGTTTAACTGGTACAACTGTTACTAAATCAAATGAAAGATCAAAGAGGAAATACAGAGTTTGGGCAGTTACTCGGTTCACACCATCCAAATAGGAAGGAGAAGCCTTATGCAATTTTTTTCTGATGAAGAATCAGCTAAAGTGTACTCCCATAAGACATTTCTAAGTAGTACAAACTTTCTGCAGATGCAGGAATGTCTATATAGGGAAAACTTCTGTACATAGCTAAAACAAGAGTTATTTTGTACAGTGTTAGATAATCTATAGTGATGGATCATACATGTGCAGGACATTGAACCATGGAATGGCTGGATATATGAATCAAGAAAAACTGTATTTGGGAGTCAAGCCTGATCCACCCGAACATACCATTTTGACAGACCTTGCAAAGGAAACATTTATTTTCAACAGTTCTTTTCTGTGAATGCCTGAGAAAAACAGATATGGAAATAGATGAATGCCTACCTCAGCAGTACACACTGTCAAAGCACAGCCCAAGGTGCTAGGTGGTAAGAAGCTGACCCAAATTTAAACCAAAATTTCCTTCCTTCCTGTAACCCTTTAGCAAGCTGTCAGCACACATTGCTGGAGGTAGAGTACTATCACTACTAATGTGATTACACTGTGCTAATTGGCTTCAAGCAGCTTATATGAATCACTTCAAAACACAATCTAAAGTAAACTCCCATATCCTAGTGAGCCTGTGATGTGTTCAGCAAAAGCATTATTGAACCAGCCTCAGCTTTTCTCAAAACATTAGAGAGCAGCCATGCAAAAGTTTAGCTTAGTCTATGCTATCATCTTTCAGACTTGCTCGGCATTGTCTTGAGTGAGATCCTGTCTGACAGCTTTGTCACAGCACACCTCGACATATGAATGGGATAGTTGCTGTTACGTCAGGCTAGGAACAATCCACTCAGCCTCTTTCTGGACCAGCTGTGTTCCAGCTGTGAAGAATGGGTGGCAAGCTGGGCTGGGTGTCAAACCCTATTAAAACTGAGGCACTGCTTCTGTGTTTGCTTCACATCCTACAGGACTGTACCTTACTTACTTAAAAAATAAAACTGAATTCATTAAATGATTTAGCAGCATGGTGAATAGCTCAGTAACCATACAGGAGCATTTTCCTTTGCATGTATTCTGACTACTCAAAACATAATGCAGAAAATAAGCCCTTTTATAACACCAAAATTCAGTAACTGTCCTTTGTGACTTTTTCCACTACCTACTGTATAAAGCCCTTGGCCCAGCACTTGTTTGTGCATCCGTTCTGAGTTTTTTTACACATTTACTGATGACTCCAGTGAAGAGTTGTACAATTGTCTCCTGACAGTCCTGTATCTCAGTCATAGAACAGTGCTACAGATTCTCAAGTGATGTATTTGTAGAGGGAAAAACTGAAAAGAAAAAAAAAAGTCAGGAAATTCAGGATCTGGTCATTATGTGCTACTTTTGGTTATTATATGGTGTTTCCCATTGTAAATCACTTTACACTTTCCTTGGAAGGTTTGTATATTGTGGCAAACAACTAAGTTGGGAGGTTCCTTAAGTTCAGATTCCTCATTGTGTTCAACAAGTTCTTTGCTAAATGAAGCCAAGTTTAGAGAGGTAGATTTTAAAATTCTATTTACCGTGGCATGCTCTCCTGGTTTTAGCTAGGAAGTTGAACAACTGTGTGGTGCTTACCTGCCTGCTAGGTTCAACCACAACACATGCCCAGTAAAGCACTTTATCAAAAATATTTTCAGAAGTGCTGACATACCTGATAGCTAATATGTTCAGGAAATCTTGGCACTGAAGCAAGAATTTTGTTGACTTTCGAAACAATTTATTTCCCTAATTAGTGAAAACTCAGAGGATTACTAGAGACTAGTAGAACCAAGATAGCAAAAGATACTCAGTTCTGCTAAGCAGTAGCCTACAGGTGTTGTTACAGCTTAGGCAGATGTTACTACTCACCCACTACGTTGGTAAGCTAGGTGTGTAAGTGCACATCATTTGTTCCAGAACAAAGTCAGCCAACTCTACCTTAGTATCATTTTTAAAAACCTTTTAAGAGAGTAGACAAATATGTATGAGGTATGTAAAGCAGAAACTAGGCTGTGATTTAATTAATGGACACTTAGTGCATTAGTGCGCATCTAAGTGCACTTAGAACTCCAGTTTTATTCAAAAACATGCTTTGAGTATATACTGAGATCTTTATGGTGATGAGAAATCTGAGAACATTAATGTCCAGAAACGCATGGGAATTTCACATCTGCATCTTTAGGTGGCTTTGAAATTCTCAAATGCAATTTACAGAAACTTTCAAACTACTTAAAAATTTAATGATGACTCAAAATACAGTTAAGACACAGTACAAAGCTTGTTATAACAAGATCTATAGTAAGCCAACAGAATAAAAAACATACTTATCTAGTAATAACCTCACTTATAACTGAAACGCAGCTACATCTTCAGAATAGGTACGCAGAGGGGAAAAAAACAAACAAACAAAACATTCAAGATTAATTTAATTTATTCAAATTTGCTTTGTTCCTTCATAGGCCATTTACTGCATTCACTTATATATTTCTATACACCAAGCACTTGTCTTTATTTAATTTTTATTCATTATTACAGAAGAGGTTAAAATTATAAAACATCTTGGGACAAGCAGAAAGAGTAATGCTGCAACTAATCAATAAGTACACAGCACTTTAAGCAAAATAAAGACATCTGAAATTGAAAGCTAACAGGTCACTTGGGCTAATAGCCCCTAGCATCTTACACAAATAAATAATTACTGTCTTCTAATACTCCAGATCTGCTCTTTTTCCTTACATTCTCAATTCTCATCTGAATATATTTTTCTCAATATTTATTTACAAATATCCATGTTACAGTCCAATCTAGCACTTCCTGTTATTCCCTATCCAAATAAGCATAATAATTGAATCCCTCTGCTGCCCTCCTTATGTTGTTAATATAAATTCATAATTATCTGAGTCCTGTCCTATTAAGTGTGCTTTGGATCAGACCATATGTGATCTTCTCTGTTCTGAAACAGATCATTATTTTTTTTAATAGTAGAATGGCATATTCTGTTTCAAAATTCTCTGGATATGACCTTTACGGATTTCACAAACTTTTGTAGCTGTTGTGCAAGACTCCTTATCCTTTTAAAATCCATAATAAATGCCTGTCAGATATTGCTGCAACAGGATAACATATTGCCTCTACACTAGGATCAATCAAATCCCAGGCCCTAAGATTCAATACATCTTGTCTAAAAGATGTGAAATTTGCTGAATAAATTAAGGGGGAAGTTTATAGACCTTGTGGATATAAATTAGGAAATCTAGTTGATAACACATCTAGGATGCAAATTCTTCGTGCACTGTTTAGCTAATGAGCTAAGTGATTGCTTAAAAAACACATATAGTTCCAGAAACGGAGCCATAGCTGTGAAGGCCACACATAATTTTGCTAATTATAATGTATCCCTTTCCATTGCTGTAATTATGACTTCACTGGCATTGACATTTATCAATGTAGCAATCTCAAATGAATTCATGCAGCTTCAAGGCATTATTACTTGGTACTACATAGTTATTTGTACCAGTGCATGTTCTGTTCAAAATGCAGCTAAATTGGTTGTTTTGATTTTGTACTGCAACAAATGGTTTGTCTGGGCAAGAAAGAATTCCTCTATGGCTCCTCCTCATCTTCCTATTGGATTATCATGACTTGAACACTCTTCTCTGTCAGAGTTTCTACATTGTAAAATGAAAATAGATCACATATGAAGTGAAAGTACCTGGAGTGACTGATGGGCTTAGGATTGGATTCAGCCCCTTTCCCTTACCTTGAACTTTTTCCTTTTTTTATTTTTTTAATTTTATTTTATTTATTCTTTCTCTCTCTCTCTTTTACTTGATTTCATCTTCTTTTAAAGACAGGAAAGAAGTCTTCTCAGCAATTTACTGCAGAGAAAAGAATCAGAGAAGAAGTGGAACATTAGCTAGAAAGAATCAGTTTGTTCTGCATAATGGGATGTATAGTTTGGATGCAATTGCATGTCACTTGAAGTGAATCACTGAGATGTGTATCTAGGCAGATATAGCCCTCCTTTTAACCCTGACCTAGCAGTGCTTTTTCATATCAATGCTGACAGGATGATCATAGCTTAAATTACTCTGCCCAAAGTAAGGCAACATGAGCACTAAGAGTCTAAGATCCCAATTACTCTTTCAAGGGGCAGTGTTGGACTCAGAAAAATCTCAGCTCAACTGTGACCACACAATTCAAAGACAGAGGGATCCCTCTCTCCCCCCTACCCCTCCTTTCTATAGATACATCGCTCAACATAAGAACATCGAAAGGCAAATTGACCTAATGCAAAGACAGAGGAATCATACTGTGATGACTGGAAGGTCAACCATTATATACTGCAACATATAAGCATTATATACAGGTAAACCATTTGTGCTGTATGTAGCACAAATACATGAATCCACATGAAAAGGTGATGTTGGTGTTTCCCCTATGCAGAGAGGTGCACACATGGTAAAGATGGTTTGTAAATTCAGATTCAAGTGCAGAAATATATAGGAAGTATTAACTAGCTAAAACACTACTAGATGTGACCAAGGACTGCAGCATAGGGACATTTTTATTTTGCTTTCTGTAGGAGTCATTTCTGGGTTGTATGAGATTCTCCCAGAGAACATTAGCTATAGAGAATAAAACTTAGGACAAATTTGCCTCCCTAATTTGTTCTGTTTTCAAAAGGTCTGTGGAACATCTGGATAGTTCACTGTCATGTAAACAACTTCATTAGTGGTTATTAACAATTATATAAGACCACTAGAGCATGTCATAGGGGAGGGGGGTGTCTTAAACTAACATTCTAATTAAACTCTATATTCTGAGCAGCTGCTGACCCCCACTGTTGAAGAAGACTCCTAGATTAATGGAATTCAAATCCAGAAGGGACTGTTTCAGTTGTTTAACTAGAATGTTTATATAATATGGGGCTGGAAACATTACCTGGTATGTTCTGTATCTCAAGCACAGATCTTGTGAGAATCATAAAATCTCTTTCTGAAAATACCTAGAAGTTCTTATATCAGGACTTCAGGTGAATTCATGTTTTATTTCCAGATGAATTATTCTAGTAAGTCATTGCCCTGTTTAAAATGCATGTTTTAGCAGGATATTGGTTATTCTGAACCTTATTGCCATAGGAATTGTCAAAAGTTTCCCACATGAGTAATTAAAGCATTTATTTGTTAGAACTATTTATATTAAACTATATAAATGTTATATAAATATATAAATAAATATAAAATATATAAATGTTATATAAACTATATAAACTATAACAAACTCAGAGGAATATAACAGAAAAATGTACTTAATGATGGTGTCCTCAGAACATTATATTTCCTACTGTGCTATATATAACTTAGTTGTTATCTGGATAATAATAGTTAAAGATAATGCCTTTATTAATTTTTCATAGTCATTTTTAATTTTTGAGAATCTGTTTCACTTCCTAGTATTAGGTCTGAAACTCAGTGTTTGTATGTGTATGCATACGTGAGGGACAGACGGGGAAGAAAAGGAAGTTTTTATGTATGCGAGTTTAGATAGATACATACATACATTACATATTACATTACATATAACATGAATAATTGGTCTGAACTGGGGTCTGAACCAGTTGATCTCCATTGTTACTTTCTACTCACATAATTCTCTTATTTTGTGATTCAATCCATTGGTGGACTGATGATCATGCACATGATCAATTAACAGAATACATGAGTGTTTCACATAGACAGACGTTCAACAAAACTGTCAGATATTTCATTCTCCCTCTCTCCCCCCTACCCCTCCTTTCTATAAATACATCACTCAACATAAGAACATTGAAAGGCAAATTGACCTAAGTTCTGCCAATGCTTGCTGAGTCCCTTTCTCAAAGCCTTCTGGGTAACAGTCACATCTATCCACTTCAGATACTTCTATGGAGATCAAAAAATAAAAATGAGATTGACATTTACTTCTAAGTGTTAGGACATGAAGTTGCCAGTTGACTTAGACAAATAACAATAGAAGGGAAGTGGTTTCTTTCATCTTATTTTTTTACTTTATGGATGAACCTTTAAATTTACACACACAAAAAAAATCTAATTTAATTTCATACGTAATGTTATGGTTTGCTTTCCAAATACTATTGCCCAAAGCAGAAGAAAATAAATATTTCATATGTATCAGTTTGTCCTGAACAAATTTAATAGGAGTGTGGGTTTTTTTTTCAACTAATGTCAGTGTTTGAAGGGATATGGTGTCACAGATACTTTATTCTGCATTTTTTCTTCTCTACAGACACTGATACAATTGCCCTTGGCTCTACAAAAAAAGCTGATCCTTAGAAGGTAGAAAAGCTGTTTTGTCCCACTTCTAAAAGACTGGGATGTTGACATATCAGAAATGCTTCATAACTGTGTCTTCCTTATAAGATTAATTCAAACAAACATTGCTTCACATGGGAAAAATGTATCTTTCTACTAAAAGTAAATATAGATATGAGTTAAAAGATAAGGGGATTGCTAAGAAGAAACCAAGGGAAGAGGATCACTGGAAAGATATTTTACATAATGTATAAGTTTTTTTTTTCTTTTACTGCTTCTTCGTAGCCTATATTTCAGGTTCTATAGAACCACACTATTTTTCTGGTTTAGATCTGGAAGGCACATAAAATATAATTACAATATGAAAATATATAAGAATGCCAGGTGCTCTATTTCAAAGAATTAGAAAGAAAAAAAGATATGAACAAAGAAATAAAATGATCAGAAAAACAAAACAAACAAAAGACAACAACAAAACAAACAAACAAAAAACAAACATAAAATTCTAAGGACTTTTATTTTAGCAAATTTTTGGATAAAACAATAATAAATGAAGTCCGTAGGATTTACCTTGGTATAACATTGTGAAATTAAGACATAGTTTTACCTGTGTGTTTGCTAGTAGACAATACATTCAATTAGGTACAAAATCTGATGTACTTGTCTATATAATTAAAATGAAAACGTTCCGGTCATAATAGTAGAAACCTCAGCTTTGGTTGTAGCACTATGTATTACTGTTTCTGTCCATAATAATTCATATGGAAAGGCATCACAGCTTTAAATATTAACATGTGCCATCCTGAGATAGAGTTTTGTGTACCCTATGTACAAGTCTATACTGTTGTAATGGAGCTCTCATTCAGTATGTCTCAGTGAGGGTCGTTTGATGCTCCAAGGACCTCTATTTAAGTCATGCCAGTACCTTCTTTAGCAGGTCTTGCAGAGAAATGATTCCAAGTAATGTTAGCTTGGAACTCTTTTTAGCTTTATTCACCCTGGAGGTTTGTGAATTTGATTTCCAAGATGTTCTTCATTTAATGAAGTGTGAACCTTAAAAATTAAGTGGTACTTTTTCCACGCTAATAGGCGCAAAAGAACTAGGCACAAACCAAAGGGAAAACTATGTCTTTAAAATATAAAACAAAAATATTCCCTCTGTGATGCCTTGTTAATTACTGAACAAGGATTTATAGGATTTATAGTAATCAAATTTGTAGGATTTATAGTAATCAAAGCAATTTTATTTTGACTACTGAATTTATATATTACAATGTTTGATTACTAATTAGAAGATACCTCTATTGTGCATCACATGAGCAATGTCAGAAAACACAGAGATGAGGTGTTCATGACTGCTATCTATCCATACTGGTATCAACCTCAGGTCAGATGGATTCTGTGCAGCAAACAATGAACATCATCTGCATAAAAGGCAGCCTGGATAATATTTCTTCTGTTGTCACACAAAGTATTGATAAAGATGTATTTCATTACTTTAAAGAAGAAAAATCTCTTTTATGGTGGTCTAGCGATCTTGGGAATTCCTGCTGTCATCCTTATGGGAGGCTAGAGGAATGTTTTATTGTTACTAAAAAGCATACAGAACCTTCAAAACTGCCACTTTATTGTGGCCCATGAACTCTAAAATTGCTAAATAAAGAAAGCTTTGTTGTTTTGGTTTGATTTGGTTTGGTTTTGTAGTTGTTACCTTTGAGTTTATTGCCTTCTAAAAGCGAACAATTAAGTGTATATCAGTTTGTCTCCTGCCCTTGAAGAAAAGGAATTTTTTTATTTTTTTTTTTTATCTAGACCTAGTTATGAGCTATCACGCCTGCTACCTACAACATCCTCCCGGGAGAGATAATAAAAGAATGCAGTTATGTTTTATTACTGATTTGTGATATAGGAGATAGGAGGCATACTGGCTTCATCCAACTACTTCAAGTTTTCAGATTTTAGAAATGAAGCTATCTTGTGTCAGTCCACTGCTTAGGCAGAAGCAGTACAGCCAGTGAAGACATTTGAGTTGAAGACTTGATGATCTGCAGAAATATCTTTTCAACGTAGTTAAAAGAATCTATTGGCTCATGTCACAGTTTTGCTGAAAGTCAAGACAAAGAAAGGGAAGTGGATGAGGCAGGTGGGCACAGACAATGGATTTGTATTGACTGTGTCAGGACTGAGCTGCTATACACTACATACTTGTTCAGAAGCTGGCAATCTTCCTTAGGTTGAACTCACAGTTTTTCATCTTGTAGTGTCTGTTCTGAAACCTCATCATCTCTATCCAGTCCAATTTCTCTTATTGCTTGTCAGTGGTTTCTTGGTGTCAGTCTCTAAGTTCCAACACAGCAGTATTTGTAAACTGGCATTTAGAAGACATGCTTCAAGAAGAAGCCTTCTCCTCCTTTTAGAGACTGACCCAGTTGCCACCCTGAATATTTAGAACCTCTTGAAATATTAATGATTCATCAGGTACAACATTCTCCAGCCTCACTGGCACATCGACCTACACCTGTTAAGGATGGTATCCCAATCGTTTATGAAGGAAAGACAGCAGTATGTGTTAGTCCCCTTCTGCATCATGTATCTGTTCTTGTGTGAAATTAGTTACCAGCAACATGGATGAGAAAAAAGAAAATTCCAAACTGGACAGTGAGGGTGTATCTACATCAAAAATTGCACGTGTCACATATCACTTCCTGATTGTGAGACCTGTTGACAAAAGAACACCTGCTTTGGCATTACTGGGTTCTCCAAGCCTCTAACGGGTGATTTCATTCAGTCTGCAAATTTGAAGTGGTTTTTGTCATCTGTAAGTGTTGCAGAATGATCAGAAATTGTTTAGAATAATGCCCGTTGGTGAAGGTCAAAAATGGGCTAAAGACTTTCCTAGGAACAATTTGTAACATGCCCGTTCAAAACATTCTCTGACATATTAAGTTTATTACTGTAGACAACAGTCATGGTATCAAGAGTCCAGGGCACATCATGGTATGCTCCCTTACATAACAAAGCTGCACTCATATTTGTGAAGCCTCCATCATGCCAAGAACTTGCCATCCTCCACACAAAAGACTGATTAAACTATGTATTATTATTATTATTATTTTAATGTATCTAAACATCCTACTTAAGAGATAACACCTTCTATTCTGCAGATGTTCCAAACCACCCCACAGCCCCAAAATTTCTTTCAGTTACTGGATATAACTTTCTTAGACTTGCTACCCAGTTAATGCTTCAGTGGCACAGGTAAGAAAGGTAACATGGAGGACTCAAAGGGAAACTCTATCCAAGTTCATTATTAACTTGATGTGTGGATTTATTACCTAAGACCAGACAACTATGCCAGTATGTTAGGAAGGGAGGGAAATGGAGAGGGAGAGAAGAAGGGAGTGAAAAAGGGAGAATGTACTTAAAAACATTTTTGAGGGCCAAAACCAGATGTGAAATGTCTTGTTATCATGGAAAAACTAGGCCTTCAGGCAGAATGTGGCTTTTATCTTTGATGAGCAAAGAAGATTTTTTTTTTTTCTTAAACAGCATGAGTTACAGTTTCTTTGTAAATGTCACTGAAGAAGAATGTCTCCAGTATGTCTTTCCTTTATAAGGCCATTATTAGGAGGTAATTCAACATTCCAAAAACCAAACAAGCTAAACAGACATAAGAAAATAATAATCCTTAATAAGTGGCAAGGGGAGGAGGCAGTGCATTTTCAAGTTATGTTCATAAATGACTCAAAGCTCTTAACAAGTATCTAGTAATTAAGCTTCCAAACAGACTAGGAAAGCAGTTAAGCATTTTTATCTAGTTCCAAATCGCAGGCAATTGCAAGAATAGAGAAGCTAAATCAGAAACTGTATCAGTAGCAGAGCCAGGAATATAACCTATGAAGTCATCTCTATTCTTCTTTGAGAGGTTAATACTGGAATTGACACTAACCTGAGTATCTTTTGCCCCTGAGAACTGAAAGAGAAAACTGTCTGTTTAATTTAGATGCCACATCACCACCTCTATAAGTTTCTGGCCTTAAGAGGACTACCCAGGCCACCTAACACTACTACCAAAGCTTCATACATAAATTCAACTGAGCAAAGCATTAACCTCTGACAGATTGTCCAGTTTATCTGCCCCTGTTTCTCTATCAAATTGCTCACAGAGGGAACTCTTCATCTAAGCGTAAAAGTAATGCTTTTAAGTTTGGCCTTAACTTCCTGGCATTTTGCAGGTTGCTTGGAAATTCTCATAAAATCTTGGGAATTCTCATAACCGAGATTTTAAGGTAACAGCTAAAATTTAGATATCTGTCCTTATCTAAAATGAGGTTGAGCTGCAGAGTGCTTTGAGATTTTCAAGACATTACAATTTGTTTAAATCTTTCTCCATTCATCTATTCCTTCACAGTGCTGTTTTAGTATGACCATATCAGCAGAATATTTTATTTCTTTAAATGCTGCCATTTTTGTTCATGGGAACAATGCTTGTAACAGCAAACCCCATATGTATTTATATTTATTCATGTAGCATTGCTGGTATCTCATTGCCTCACACAGTTCTCTTTCCATGGCGATACTAACATATTTTGTAACAAAAATGTTTTAAGTTATCAAGGAATAATATACTTTGCACCGGTAATATGTTGAATTTGATAGTGATTCCCAACTCATGGACTGTTAAATTGGGAAACTAGATTATCTTTACCTCAAAGTGTGTAGTGAATGACAGGGAGAGAGTAGGAGGCTTGAAGAGCCCTAATTATTAACTGAGACTCTGGAGAGCTTCTCATTTTGAAGGACATATCATGAGCAGATGACACAAGATGGTTTAGATGGGAATGGAGGAATAGAGATTGCTAAATGTAGAACTGACATTACAAAACAGGGAATCTGTGGGAGTCATTTTCATTTCTCTCTGGCAAAATGTCTCTGCTGGGTTACCAAGGGCATTGACTGGGGGCATTCCCAGCCAAAGACTGGGAATAACCGTGGCCTTGTGTGAAAAGGGAGAGAAAAAAATTACATGGAAGTTTATAAACCTTTTATACTTTTATTTTGTTTTATTTTATTTTATTTTATTTTATTTTATTTTATTTTATTTTATTTTATTTTATTTTATTTTATTTTATTTTATTTTATTTTATTTTATTTTATTTTATTTTATTTTATTTTATTTTTATTATTTTATTTTATTTTTATTTTATTTTATTTTTTCCATATGAAGAAAATGAAGATCTTGGTGTTCCTTATTCTTCTCCATTGTCTCACCCACATCTGGACATTTTATCTCACTTTGAGAGAAAGGAACACCTTTCAAGAGGACAGTTTTGTGATTTGTTTTCCACTCAGAAGAATGCTCAGTTCTTCAGGTCATGGCAAACACTTGGGCAGGAGATGGGGAGAGGCAGCAGAGAATTATATTGAGGTTGGTGGTTCTCACTCCTAACCCTGGAACAATAGAAATTCTATGAAGACTTTGTAGGACTCATGCCAAACAATATTATTTATTTATTTAACTCATCCCAAACATTTTATTTTATGTTATGATTCAGAAAATGAAGGAAAGACAAAGGAAATAACTTACAAAAATAACCCATAGAATCAGTTTAGAAAGCAAAAGTAGAACCTATATGTCCATGAGGGGAATCCAGCTCTCTGACCAGTACATATTACCGTTCATGTAAATCATCATGTTGGCTAAAACACAAAGTAAAAACCTGGCTTGGCCTAAAATTAAGAAAACTTTCTCAGATCAGATTGAAACATCTATTGAGTTTCCCTCATCTCACAATTTTTAAAGGTCCTCAGGGAAAGGTCATAAACAATAATTTCTGCATTTTTATGATCCTACACTTAGCTGTCTCTAGCAGGGAAAATGAAAGACAGAGATCTTCTCTGCTGGAAGCAGGAGTCGACAAGACTGATTCCTTTGAAGTGCCGGATGAAGTAGGCAGGATGATCTTGTGGAGCTTTCCTTAACTTCAGAAGATTCTACATTTGTCTCAAGTTCTCGCAGGAACTCTGGGTCTTCTACTTACTCAGCAAGGTGTTGCTCCAACTAGACTCCCTTGCCTAATTCATCATTTAAGTAGAACTAAGCACTTCTAATTCTTCAGAAAAGACCTGTCTTCTTAAGGCTTCTTAAACTATGCTGTAAGTATTAAGTCAGTATTATTTATATTTTTCTTTCACTCTTTCCCTAAAGGAGAGGATGAAATGACAAAGACCAAACTCTCAGTTTTGGGAAAAAAAAAAAAAAAAAATAGTGCCTGAAGAGACAGAAAGAATGGGGAGCTTTATTCTGGTATATGAAGCAGTTTCCATAGGAGGAAAAAACCCTTCCCTTCCCATCCTATCACAATTGATTTTTTTCACAGCTAATTGAAAGGGTTTGCATTAAATACTAGATATTGATTTGTTCAGCATCTTACTTCTGTTTTGGATCTCAGAACATGTGTACCAACATTCCTGTTACAAGGAGAGCTTGTGTTAATGACTGTCAGATACTCCAAACAGTTATGTAGCTAAGGAAAAAAAAAAAAACAAAAAAAAGTTATCCAGGGTCTATGTGTATGATAGAATGGTTACAAAATATGCTCATACCGCTTGTCCCAAGATCAAGGCTTTCTCAATGTATAATAATAATAATAATACAAATAGTAAAAACAACATCAGAAATCTGTATAAGTCCACCTCAGAAAACTTCTGCCATGACCAGTGCTGCAGCGCATATACGTGTAGAAGCATTTGAATTGGAAAATTCTAAGTTTTAGAGAAGGACAGCAAAGACCATCCTACCATCCCTCCTACCATTTTGGACCAAAAAAATCCATGAAGAGTTATGGATTATATCAATTCCATATCTGAGGGTTTAAAGAATTTCTCAAGATGGAGCAGACATTTTCATCTGTGTAGAGAGTGGAATTTTTCTGAAAATTCAAGAGGGAAGGCTTAATGTTGATCTGCATCTTCTAGATGTCTTCTTTTAACCAATGGAGAGAGAAATTCGTTGAAATACATTTCTGTTTTACCTTTGCTGTGAATTCTACAGCATATATATAACTGGTGTTAAAATTATAAACTGCATTCATGCACCTATTAAGAAAAAACAGTTTTATTTTCTTAGAAACATTTCTGCATTCATAGCAGTTACAGGGCATTCAGAGCATAGATACTGAAACAGTATCTGTGCATCCTGGTAAGAGTTTAGTCATGGAAATCTCCAATGCAAGAGGTTAATCAACCCTGTAACTCCCTTATAAACATAGCTCTAGTGATACATTAGATGCAACCTTTGTTTACCATCTTGTTAATTAATTCGCTATTGATTTAGGATAAAAATTGGATCTCATCTGCCAAGAGCACTGTAATCTGGTATTGGTAAGTTGTGCATGTTATCAGCAAACATGTAACACTGCCATATTTATATCCTCAAAGATATGTTAGCATGTGTAAGCCTCTACATACATAGATACAAAATTATAAAGAATTTAAAAATATTAAGATAAACTTATTAAGGGGAAATGCTTACTCATGTAGTTGCCTGTGTGAAATCAATATGTATAGTCCTAAGGAAAAAAAAATAATAAAATAAAATAAAATAAAATAAAATAAAATAAAATAAAATAAAATAAAATAAAATAAAATAAAATATTGTGTAAACATCTACTGTATTTAGGTGGGTTTTGTTTCTCTGTTTATTTTTCCCCTAAACATGTCATGTTACTCCAGAGCAAAAAACAGATTAGTCTCCAGACAGTACATCTTGAGACCTGGTGTTGTAACTTTCCTTCATAAATTCTGTATTTCATCACTTTGAACATGTCTAAAAAGGAAATCATCTGAATTATCTCTGAAATTAGGTAGCTTCCAGCTCAGACAAGGTTGCTTCTGAGTGTACTTGGCAGCATGCATGTCAAGTCTGGGGGAGTTCTGTACTCCAACAAAGGGATACCGACTAACTTCAGGGGGCTCAAGGGTAAGTTGTCATCTTAATCATGCTTTTGAGGGCTAGATACTGTCAATACTAATTAGGAAGCTTAGGTGTTGTAGTATACAATCTCAATGCAGTATTGCAATTACCAGCTTATTCTGGGGCTTTATTTTAATTTGAAACCTTGACCTTGGGATCCCCTAGAAGAAGTAGATCGAGACGGTTAAAAAATCACCATCATTTATCTTGTTTGGGTGTTCAGGGTTGAACAAGCTGAAAACTATTTTCTTGGTGTTTCTGCTCTTGCTCTGAGGGGTGTGGTGGTTTTACTGTGCTAGGCAGCTAAACACCAAAACCACTCTCTCACTTCCCCTCCTTAGATGAGGAGGGGAAGAATAAAGTAAAGAACAACTCGTGGGTTGAGATAAGGATAATTTAATTAAAGTACAAAATAATAATAATTACTAAGGAAAGATTATTATTAACTTAATTTAACTAAAGGGAAAAAAAAAAAAAAGGAAAGGGGAAAAGAAAAAAAAATAATTAAAATAAATAAAGGCTATGTGGAAGTGCAGAGGAAAGAAATTACTCTCTATGTCCCACAAATGAGCAATGCTTGACTACGTCCTTGCAGCAGGGCTTCAGTGCACATAGCTGGTGTTCGGGAGGAGGACAGACATTTTCCCAACGAGAGCCCACCCCTCCCCTCTTCTTCCTCTTTCCACCTTTTATTGCTGAGTGTGACATCACATGGTATGGAATATCCCTTTGGTTGGTTTAGGTCAGCTGCCCTGGTGATGTTTCTTTCACTTTTTTTGCCCACCCCCTAGGAGGATTAGAGAGTGTCCTGATGCTGTGCCAGCGCTGCTCAGCAGCAGACACAACACTGGTGTGATAACACTGCTGTTCTAGTGAGAAGTGCAGAGCACAGCACTGTATGTGCTGCTGCAGGGAAAGTTAACATCACAGCCAGACCCAGTACAGGGGCACATAGTGAAGGGAAGGTTTCAGCTTTCTTCCTTTAAAAGTAAGTTTATAGCTCCTATATTTGTCAAGAAAAGATCAGGGGGAAAAAAAAAAAAAAAAGACCTGACAGGAATAAAGCAGTTATGGTAGACACAGCGAGTATCAGGAATATTCAGTGAATATGTTGTTCAGTATCTCAGGTTGTGAGAGCTCTAAGTGCTGAATGATATAATCAGGTAGTGCTATAATAGCAGCATCCCTCCCAGAAGTGATGTGAATCACTGCTATTATTTTGTAAGATACTTTGAGATCATATGATGGAAAGCCCTGAAGGAAGGTAAGACACTATGTCTTATCATCATTGCTTTCTCTCTCTAAGCTATTCAGTGCGCTCAGTTAATGACTACACTAGTCATTATCTTTCCTATATTTCACGATTATACTATATTACACCAGTCACAGTCTTTCCCTTATTTCACTATTAAATGAAACTTACTTTTGATTCAAATGTTATTGAAGAAGTTAGTGTATCTAATTGAAGGTTTCTGACTCATTTATGGTAGTTTTAAAAGCTTAATCTTCAATTTTGAGGGCCTGGATGACCCTGATTACATGAACCATGAGTTACAGTATGTCTTTCTATATTTCCTGTACCATTAAGTCCTCTGATTCATTTGATGGCAGTATGACATATATCTTTGCACCTCTCTGTATATTATGTGTGTATTCAGTGACATCAACAAAATAAATGTTGAATCAATGTGCTCAACTATATTTATCATGTATTGCTGCTGTATCAATCCTACTGTTACAACTTTACCATACAAGCACTTCTAATACCGACTGGGGAGTTTAAAATTCAGCACTTTAAAAGTTTACTAAGGAGATTTTGAATGTGGCTTTTCTCCCAGAAGTCCTACGAAGTAAGCATACAGTAAAGGTAAGAGGGCAGGTAGCAGACTGTATGTGAAAAGGATAATGTTTTAAACTATTTTGAACTTGTTGAAAAATAAAAATAATAATAATAAAATAATAATAATAATAAACATTTTGTAACTCTGTTACAAAAAGTAAGTTTGTTGATCCTTAGGAGTATCTAAAGCGACAAGTCCTATTCCTATTTATTTAAGTAATGAGTTGGTTAAAGTTTCCTTAGATGACCAAAATCACTAATTTACAAATGCATGGAATGACTTAGATAGAGAAATCTTTCTTTTATAAAGGAGAAAACGTTCAGAGAAATCCTTACCTATTTGAGTATATTTAACATAAATTGAGAGAGAAATCCTTCAGTTCAAAATAAAAAAGGTTATATGACATTTGACATACATGCTTTCAGATACGTCTGTATTACTATATATTATTAAGAGAAGTCATTAATCTTACTATGAGAAACCTTCCCCAGTTGTTTTTAACTTTTATTGTTTAGAGTATATTTGCATATAAGGTGTCCTCTTCCAGAGCAGTTTCTGGTGGCTTCAGGGATATTCACATTCAAATCATCAGCCAAACAGCAGAACCTTTATAGAAATGGTTTATAAACATTTTATAAAAATGACAAGAAAATTAAATTAGTTGACAAGAAAATAAATTAGTTTGAGGACAGATCAAGGAGCATGGACGGAATCCTAAAAGAAATATAGCTCTTTAGATTTGGAACTGAATGAAAAATAATTACAACTGCTAATTCTTATGTGTGCAACAAGAAGGTTGATATTCTGGGCTGTCAGTATGCTGTGATGGTGGACACAGTGAAAGACTGTGTCCAAATGGCTATACAGAAACAAGTTGTAAAAGACTAACATGGGCATTCCTCTTTATCGTGTTTGTTTTAGAAAGTATAGCTTTCTAACCCTAGTAAAATTATTTTAGTGATTTATTATTTGATATTGCTAACTAAAATTAGGTCACTCGGTAACTAATGTTAAAGCTAAATTAAATTCAATATGCAATGATTCCCAGTCAAAGCAACTTTGTACAGAAATTTCAAGATTTGTTGCATTAAACTTCCTTAACCTCTGAAAGAGAGTGACTACATCCAAATGTCCTATTGTTCATGGTCCTTCACATGTAGTAACTGCCAAAATGTGCCCAGAAATTGTCTGGAAATATATTAGCTGTTCCAGGCAAAAAACATGACAGGGACTCTTCTGGCAATTTAAACTGGGACACTGAGTTTCAGGGTGGCAGCATTTCCTGGTATAATTAAACTTTAATAAATAAATAAATAAATAAATAAATAAATAAATAAACAAATAAATAAATAAATGAGTGATCTCTGTGACCATAAGTTGTCTCAATTGTTTTATGGAAAGTAAATTTTCTGGAGGATATTCAAGTGATAAAAGTATAATTCATTACATGGATAAATAAACTTCAACATCATCACACTCTCAGCTCACATCATGCTATCCTCTATTTAGCAGAGGACTAGCAGCGTTACCAGGTAATGATACAGAGTTTGTGCCAAAGAAAGCTATTACACTATAGGAGAGCCCAGGATTATTTCTGTATGAATATGTTTTTCTTTGGTTTAGGTCACTGATGAGAAGGAGGATTCCATGTCCATATTTTCTCTCTAAAAGTCTACAGTCATCTTTTATCCATCATGACACATTCCAAGGGGGAAGATAGAAATCTCTCAACATCAAAGACTGACTGACAGGGTACTGAATAAAAATGTCCGAAGTTTTAGCAAGCCAAAATCAATGCCAGCCAAACTGCAGAAGTTGCAATATTTTTTGGTGTTTTATTGAATGTCACTTTTGACAGGGAAACAATCTAAAACTTACTATTAACACTTGCTAAGCTGTCTTAGGTTGCTAAACTATCTAAGGTCTCTTTTCTTGATGGAAATATAATAAGTTTTATGTATTTATTTTCATTACATTTATTGTTTGATGGGGGCTTGCAAACAGGAACAGGGACAAGATCCTTGCTCTAGGCAACATACTAAGGCAAGGTATGAAAGGGTGGCTTGCTTCAAGAGTCTGTGGGAATAGGTTAAGGCTTACATTTCTCAAAACTGTAAGTGCTTTTGAAATAACCTCATAATTCAGTTCTTCTTGCTTGTGACACCATCACGGGATTCATTTCAACAATGCTGAGCACCCTCCTTTTGAAAGTCAGATCACCGAAAGACAACTGGGCTCTTATGCTTAAAATTACTAGCAATTTTTTGAAAGTAGCAACCCGTATGTATTGTTTAGTACAATGGGCTGGGATTCTGGAATAGTTCTAATGTCATGGCCATGAAAATAAACCACAACTGAGTTTGTGTTTGTCTTTTTTGTCTCATGATTTTTTTCTACCTGTTAAAGCTTTGAGAAGTTTTGGGCAATGGATTGTTTAAAAACAATTTCTCAGGGAAATTATTATGATTTGCTTTCAGGAGAGGGGCTTTAATGTTTCAGAAAAAATATTATGGGCCAGATACTTTTTGCTTTATCAAAGGCAGTTTATCATTGTTATGGCTTGTCTGTAAAGTAGAATAGATCTCTGTTCTAATCTCAATATTGTTTCTACGATATTCTTTTTCTTGAATGCTGACACAGGAGCAAAGAACGGATTGAGATCAGCTCAGGGAGATAAAATGAATTAAAGTAAAAGGATCTTTTATATATATATATATATATATATATATATATATATATAATGTATCCTCTATGTGTGAATATACATATTTATACATACATGAGAAACGACTTTGAATACCTGTTATTTTCCTAGAAATACGTCTCCCTATTTCCCTAGTGGTTCTTACAGGTGCAAATCTTTCACAGGCCAATTGCTCACTTCTTTCCATTACTGAAAGGTTTTTCAGTACCCTTAATGATTAAGGACAGCCTTTAAAGAGTATTTTGTAACAACCTAAAGTCCTTCTGGATGCAAAGGCAGGGGATCAATGTCTCACTTAGCAGTACAGTTTCTGGGACTGAACACTACGGTTTCTGGCTTTGCGACTATCATTTCCCTTTCAAGCCTTCCTAACTTTTCTGCTGATTCTTAAGAAGCTTAGATAATTTTGAAACCTTAATGAGGCTATAATCTCATAATTGAGACTATAAACTCATAATTTTGAGACTATAATGGTTATCTAAATTTGACCTGAGGCATAAACTGGCCAAAGAATTTCATGTAGTGGCTCTTGAAACAAATTTATCATTTCTACTGTAGAAACAGAGCCCAAGGTGATGGTTTGTGCTGCCTAAAACATACTGAATGTGCTAATGTGCTAATGAAAAATACCTAGAACATCTCCTTTCTTCATAATCCTTTCCCTTGCAAAGTTCATACTACAGGGCTTGCATTGTCATGGGCAGAATCCAAGCTATTTTTATTGCATATTTTCTTTAAAAGTATATGTATTTTTGTTAGGCACATATCTTTAAGCCTTCATCATAAAAGGAATGAATAATACACTCTGCTCCTACTTGAAATATGTTTATCCAAATTGCCCTCACTGCTGAAAATGATACATTTTGATTTGCATTTAACACTTGTTACCATCTTTTGGAGTATCATCATATTGCTAGCTATACCTAAGAAGTTGTATGTCATCAAACTTCTTCATATACAACCATCTGAAGACTAAGATTCACTACTCTCTATTAATTAATAAAATCTGCTGAAGTCAATCTGTGTTAACTCCATACCAGTTTAGCTAAACTCTCCCATCCAAGGCTGAACTAGCTATTCAAAGTCTGTGTGGCTGTATCTGCACTGAACTAAAATATGAACTAAGGACAAAAGATAATTAACAGCTTTGATGGAATTAGAGCTCAGGTGTGTATATCCCACTGCATCCCTGCATCCTTGCAGCTGAGACAGGAAAGATGATCTGCACTGGGAAGAAAATGAACTCCTCACCTTGGATTTACACAGCTTTGCTTCATATTTGGTCTGAACTTGCTGTGCATACTGTGTATGACTAATGTAGTTTTTCTGAGTGAACACTATCTTTGTGTTCAAGAACCTGAAGTTTACTATCCTGAAGTGGCAAATTGAAAGTGAGTCTTTAAAGAATGCTTCTGCCAATACAAGTATATGATTAACAAAGGCATTGCGGTGTCGCATTTGAAGAAACCAGTTCTTCTTAGCTATCCTCCATTGCACAACGATCTGATCTGGGAAGGAAGATTCATTCATTTAAATCAATGTTAATAACTTACAGCCCGCGTTACCTTCAGGCCTGGGGAAATAGGACAATAACCCCATTACTGATACTAGCAGCCAAACCCAGCCTGTGACCCCAAAAACTGGGCAGAATGGGACTGTCAGGCTGCCCAAATGACATCAAGCCTCAGAAGCACTTTTTGAGATGTGGTTTGCCTCACCTGCAGTGGGAGAGAAATAATGTGTCATTTGTCCACTTGAGGAAATATTTTGCATAAGTGACAAGATTTTCTATCATCTTTTTACTTGGCTAAACTTTTTGATCTAATTGTTTTTATCAGATTTCTTTCCTAAAGTTGAGGTAAATTTTTTATGAAGTCAGAACTGAATTCTGAGAAACAATGTGATTGACACAGAGCAATACTGTGAACCTTAACAGAGCAATAACCTGAAGCTTAACTGGAGTCCTTGGAGAAATCTTTGAGAAGAATTTACTTAATTTAAATATACTCAGGTCTGTGTGCTTTTATAGATACGTTTGGATGTATTTATTGTATTTGATCCTTTCCCCAACACCCCTGATGTTTGTTAGTAAATGGCAAAATAATAATTTTTATTTGTTTTTAATTTCAAGCTTTTTCCAGTGGAAATATTTAAAAAAGGATCTTTTCCTTCCCAATAGAAAATATGTATTTTACATACATGCATACATAAAGTAAGAGTATATCCAAGACTTGGCAGTCAGTAAAGTGGCTTCACTAAATTTTGCATAGGGTTTTCTCTCTATTATTACAAACCACGTATCAACTCACTTTGGTGTGTTTATATTGTGCCTAAACAACAAAATATTCGGAGAGATAAGTGAGCCTGCAGCCACCACCACTAATTCAGTGTCTAAGAACACATCAGAAAGAAAGGAAGAAACTAGCAGAAGAGAAGGTCAAGTATCCATAGCTTGTATTGTAAGTTTGCTTAGGTTTCAGTTCTCTTTTTTCTCTCTGAAACCCTAACTGTGCAATTTGTTCTGCCACTAGTGGCAAAGAGAACCCAACCAAACTCCAGTTGTGTTCCCTATAACAGGTACTCATGTGCCATGGCATTTCTCGGTCCTGACCCCCTCCAGTCTGGCTGGAAGGACTCATGGTATCAAGACATAACTTTTTTCTTTTTTTTTTTCTGGTTTATGTGTCCAAATTTTCCTACCACAGAAAGAAGGGCTAGGAAGTGCCCAGAGTATGCACTTGCATGGATGCTCTTGGTAATGCCTGTGTCCTATTGACAGATTTACCTGAAAGTTTAATTGCCTCAATATATATATCAGAGTTTGGAAAAAGCTGATGCTTTGTTTTTATTTCTTTCATAAGATATTATACTCTTTTATTTTCCCTTCTCTCTCACAAAACAGCTTTCTTACTTGCAGTCTTTTTGCCTTTGGGAGATAATAAAAAAAAAAGTTGTTGCTTCTCATATTCTCTTGCTATTCAGTTAAGTGGGGGAAGGAGAAACTAGTACACTTTCTTGCTTTATCCACCTGTTTTTAACAATGTTATTTCTCTTTTAAATTCTTTGGCACAGGACTACAATCTTGCTGAATTAAAGTAACTCTTTCATCCCCCTCTATGCAAAATTTTCAGTTACACAGAAAAGAATCCAGTTAAGATATTTAACCAGCAGAAAAATTGAACTACTGTGGTGGTTTTACTGTGCTAGGCAGCTAAACACCAAAACCACTCTCTCACTTCCCCTCCTTAGATGAGGAGGGGAAGAATAAAGTAAAGAACAACTCATGGGTTGAGATAAGGATAATTTAATTAAAGTACAAAATAATAATAATTACTAAGGAAAGATTATTATTAACTTAATAATTAACTTAATTTCCCGTATTAACTAAAGGGAAAAAAAAAGGAAAGGGGAAGAGGGAGGGGGAAAGGAAAAAAAAATAATGAAAACAAATAAAGGCTATGTGGAAGTGCAGAGGAAAGAAATTACTCTCTACGTCCCACAAATGAGCGATGCTTGACCACGTCCTTGAAGCAGGGCTTCAGTGCACATAGCTGGTGTTCGGGAGGAGGACAGACATTTTCCCAACGAGAGCCCACCCCTCCCCTCTTCTTCCTGTTTCCACCTTTTATTGCTGAGTGTGACATCACATGGTATGGAATATCCCTTTGGTTGGTTTAGGTCAGCTGCCCTGGTGATGTTTCTTTCACTTTTTTTGCCCACCCCCTAGGAGGATTAGAGAGTGTCCTGATGCTGTGCCAGCGCTGCTCAGCAGCAGACACAACACTGGTGTGATAACACTGCTGTTCCAGTGAGAAGTGCAGAGCACAGCACTGTATGGGCTGCTGCTGGGAAAGTTAACATCCCAGCCAGACCCAGTACAACCTCCACCCCTTATTCCATAACATTAGTGTCACACTCAGATCCCCCATACTTTAGCATATAAGTATTCTCATGACCATTATTCCTTGTCCTTTAACAGATTAATAGGAAGGTATAACTTTTGATTCTATAGGTCTTCCTCAGAAAATGTTTATAAGAGCTGTTGATGATTTGGTCTTCATCTGTCAAAGTTGTCACTCAGGGCAGGCAGAGTTAGATGTCTGGATGCCAACACCAGCTTAGCTCAAGTCCTTGTTGCACTTGCCCAGTCATTTCAATCTTACAATACAAGCTATGTATTAAATAATCCAAGGCAAGGTCCAACAGTAAAGCTTAGAGAAAACCCTCAAGAGAAAAGCCACCACTACCATAACAAAAAAAAAAAAAAAAAAAGGAAGGGAAGGGAAGGGAAGGGAAGGGAAGGGAAGGGAAGGGAAGGGAAGGGAAGGGAAGGGAAGGGAAGGGAAGGGAAGGGAAGGGAAGGGAAGGGAAGGGAAGGGAAGGGAAGGGAAGGGAAGGGAAGGGAAGGGAAGGGAAGGGAAGGGAAGGGAAGGGAAGGGAAGGGAAGGGAAGGGAAGGGAAGGGAAGGGAAGGGAAGGGAAGGGAAGGGAAGGGAAGGGAAGGGAAGGGAAGGGAAGGCTCAAATCCACTGCGCAGTCCAAAGGAAAATATTAGAGAAAACCCTATAGATAATTACCACTAAACACACACACACACATACACACAAAAAAATAAATAAAATAAATCCACCCAAAATTCAAATGCATAGTGTGAAGGAATAATGTACAGAAAACCCTAGAGAAAATACAGCACAAGTCTGCCAAATTCCACTACAAAATCCAACAGAAAAACTTAGAATAAAACTCAAGAGAAGACACCAGAAATTCTGCCAGAAATTCAATGCCAAATCCAATACAATGATGTAAAGTAAAATCTATAGAACAGCCACCACCTAACACCCTGAATTTAATGCAAAACCCAAAACCAAATATTAGAGAAAACTCTACAGATAACTACCACTAAACACACAAACACACACACACACAAAATGAAAAAAAAAAAATGTAAAATCCACGGGAATATTTGAATAATTAAAACCCCCAAATCCAAGTCACAATCCAAGACCACCAAAATCTTGGAGAAATTCACACAGAGAAGCTACTACCAAATCCGCAAAATCCATTGCAAAGCCAAATAGAGAGAACAGACTGAAAAGACTACAGAAATGCCTACACCAAAACCCAGTGTTAAATCTAACAGAAAACGTGAGAGGAAAACCACCACTAAACACTATTAAAATACAATGCAAAAGCCAAGCAAAGAACTTAGTAAAAATCCTACAGAAAAGCCATCATCAAAACCCACAATATCAAAAGACAAGCCCAAGGTGGAAAAAACCCTACAGAAAAGATGCTACCAAGCCACAAACATGTAATGTAAAGTCTAACGGGAAAATGTAGGGGATAACATACAAAAAAAGCCACCAAACTCTCCCAAATCCAAAGCAAAATTCAACAGAAAAGAAAGGAGGGGGTGAGGTCATGTGAGGAAAAATTTGGGGCACTTAAAAGCCAGACACCAAAAGGCAGGAGAGAGGAGAGGGGAGGGGGGGAAAGGAAAGAGCTTGCTTGCTTATCAGGCTGGAGCCTCCAGGAGCAAAATAAGAAGTGCAGGGAAATGGTAGTGCTCTGCTTTCCTCTCTACATGTGCTGTTTTGTTTTCCTAGTTGAAGAAAAGCTAATAGGCACAATGACTTGCATAACGTGGCTTTTCTACCCTGTGTGCTCTGAGGTACCGGGAGCCTCCTTTAGGGAGGCTTCAAAAGCACCATCAAGGTCTGCAGCTGAACATGGAGGCAACATGGAGGCAACTCAGACAAACACACAGATTAATGTAGTTTGTGCAGTTACAAGTGTATTATGAGGCAGAGGACACTGTTTTGCTACAGGAAAAAAACAAACAACAAAAAAAAATGGGAGAAGCAGAGGAGCAGCAGCTAGCCAACACCTTCCCCCCTTTCCCCCACTGCACACACACACCAAAAAAAAAAAACAAGGGAAGCATTTTGAACACAAGGGAAATCCCACAGAAAAGCCACAACCAAACCCCCAAAATCCGAGGAAAAATTCACAGGAAACCTTAAAGAAATTTCCTACTGAAAAGCCACCAATAAACCCCAAATATGCAATGCAAAATACAACAGAAAAGCTTAGAGAAAACCCTATATAAAAGTCACCAACAAAGCCATGAAAAATCCAATACAAACATCCATATGAATAACTTAGGGAAAAGCCACTACCAAACAACAACAACAACAAATCCAATGCAAAATCCAAGGGAATAATTTGACAGACTTGTGTTGACTTTTCTGTAGGGTTTTCTGTAAATTATGCTCTTGGATTATGTATATTTGGTGGTGATTTTTTTTTTTCGCTAGGGTTTTCTCTAAGCTTTTTTTTTTTTTTTTTTTTTTTTCAGAGCTTTCAGTAAGTTTGGTGGTGTGCTCTTTTTACATTATTCTCTAATTTTTTCCCTTGGATTTCATGCGGGATATTTGGGGTTTGGTTTCATCTTTTCTATAGGGTTTTCTTCAGTTTTTCCCTTGTGTTTCTCTTTGAACGTTTTCTTCTTTGGATATACCTGATTAGATACAGCACACAGCTCTGGTCTCTGCTTCTCAGATATGATTTTTCCATGGCGCCAGTGTTCACATATTCAGACATCCTTCTGCAAGTCTGCTCTGCTGAGGGTGTTCTTCCCTTCCCTTCCCTTCCCTTCCCTTCCCTTCCCTTCCCTTCCCTTCCCTTCCCTTCCCTTCCCTTCCCTTCCCTTCCCTTCCCTTCCCTTCCCTTCCCTTCCCTTCCCTTCCCTTCCCTTCCCTTCCCTTCCCTTCCCTTCCCTTCCCTTCCCTTCCCTTCCCTTCCGACTGTGAAAATCACATAGTTAAGACTGATGTAGAGTAGGATTCACCTTGCCTATAGTCAGCTTGGGCACCTAATCTAATTAATCAGGGCTTCCCCAATAGTTGAGGGAGAGATCTAAACCAGCAGGCAATTCATCCCACCTGTCACATGTACCTGCCTGAAAAGGGATGTATTGCTTACTGGAAGTACATACCCAATGACTATTGACAGACCTTATAAGACTATCTTTCTCCGAGTGCTAAATTCTTCATGCCTTAAGCCAGGTGAAATGAATTCCCCACATTGTGAAAGCAGGCAAAAAAAATATTAGACTCATTACAATTGAGTTGCCCCTCATGCTCCTAGCCTACTCTCCTTCTCAGATCTGTTATTTTCCTTCCAGAGCTGTTTGGTTTTGGATTTGGTAGCTAGTGAATTTAGGGTAATATTACCTTCTGTTATTATCATTTGCAAAACTGCCCATCTGTGTTTTACGAGTAACAAAGAAGCCACAGTACAGTCAATTGTGACCAATATCATCAAATGAAATTTAAACCTCCAGTATGCAACATTTAGTGTTTTTTAATATATATATATATATTATTATAATATTTTGTTTTCATTTATATCTGAACAACTTACAGGATGAACAGTCTGAGGCAAGTTCTATGAGAAAATGAGTAAGACAAAAAATTTCTCACAACATCAATCCTCTTTGAATTAGTGAGATGGAATTTTTAATGTCATCTAAGAAGTATTCCCGAATCTTGAATGAAATACCGAGGAGTGTTAACCACAAGGAATTTTCTGTAAGTTTTTCACCACCTATAACTTCTTGAGAAATAAATAAATGAATGAATGAATAAGTAATAATAATTAAAAAAATGCATTATATCCATTTGAAAAACTGGGTGAATGCTTGAACAACTAGTTTAGACTGCGCTTTCTTTTTCTGTAGATCTATTACTCCCAGTGCCCATATTTTCATACTTAGGGCTAGTCCAAGAATATCTACAGAGGGCAGACACAATCAATGCCATAGATCTCCCAAAGAGATCTTCGATTGTTTGTTTACACCCAAGTATTCAACTTCTATATGACTTACCTGGCTGAAATTTTACTTTTCCAATCCATAAGTTAATTCCCTTAAGCTATTAATAAATAGCAGAAGACTGAGATTCTGCTGAGATGCATTTCAGATTCAGAAGCTTTAGATAAACCTTCTGTAGTAATGCTATACAATTACATGATGAAAAACCAATCTAAATACAATCCTCTTCTCCACACATTGTTCATCCCATACCAGCAACATAATTATAACATTGGTTATTGATACAGCAATTTATAGGTAGACTGGGGAAATTACCTGTTGAGCCAAAGCTCATCATTTATTTTGGGCACACGCATTTACTTCAACATTGTA
The DNA here is from genome assembly GCF_963932015.1 of Anas acuta. Taxonomy (NCBI): domain Eukaryota; kingdom Metazoa; phylum Chordata; class Aves; order Anseriformes; family Anatidae; genus Anas; species Anas acuta. Next base: position 971,328 of record NC_089017.1, read on the forward strand.
AATTCTAGATTAATGGACAAATCTGATGGTTTCAGAGGGAAATGATAATAAATCAGTATGCCTATTTATGGGCAGAAGGAGAGAATGTTTGTGAGGGAGAAAAGCAAATGCACATCTGGAAGCTATGACCTATGGTCCCATTGTGCCTTACCCTAAATTCCACCAAAGTTTAGTAGCAGTCAGAGGGTCCCTTTAGAAAGAACTAAACAAAAATAACAAACATCATCACATAAATGTTATACGTGATCCAATATAGACAGATTTTTTTTTTTAAATGAGAATAATTCATCAGCTTTTCCCTCCATTTATAAAGTCTTTTGAACTTCAGTGTGGATTTCTTCCTTACGGATGTTATTGCACATCTGGCTGCTCACTCAAAAATTCAAGATATTTTCAAGAATTGGTGTTTGTAAACTATTGGTCTTTTTTTTTCTCATGGGGCTTGATTGCATATTTCAAATTCTTATAATTATGGGAAAAATACATACTGTACCTCAGGGATGAAGAGCTAAAAGCCAGAAAGGAGTACTACTACAGTTTCTATTTATTCTCTTGTGAAATATATTCCTGAAAGGAGGTGACATTGTGATACAAATAAGCATAGTCATTTCAAGATTATGGAGACTGAAGTTTCTAGGAAAAGGAGATGAAATAGATAATAAGTCCTGTTATCTGCAAGGTATTTTGAAAGTCTCTTCTTGCAAAATGAATGCTTAAAAAAAAAAAAAAAAAAAAAAGGCATGGTCTTTGAATCCCAGCAGTAAAGATCTTGTCAAGAACATCAACTACTGCAACCCAGAGGGGGATTTCCATTCCTGAAATAATCTGTGACCTGGAAAAGGGAAGTTTGAAGCCATAAGTCAGCCCCTTGGCTTTCACAGAGAAATCAGTGCTTGTCACTGCCTAATCAGCAACAGCTGGCAATGCTGGAGAATCAGGGGCCGGGAGAGGACCACATCACTGTGGAGGTTTTTGTCAGCTTGGTAGTGTTGGAAAGGCAAAGGGAGGGAGACTGCCAAAGAAACCTATTAAAGCATGGCCTAGTTTTTGTTTGTTTGTTTGTTTTTGTTTTTGTTTTGGTGGTGGTGGATTTCCTCCCCACACTCTTCTAGTGAATGCAATAGATTTGCATTTGCTGCTGATGTATTATTGAGTTTCACAACTGCTGAACAGCATCTTTATAAACTGCAACAACAATACATAATGGTCAACCAGCAGTGCCCCATATAATGACACAGTCAATAATATTAAACTGTCTGAATAACCTGTCTGCATTAATCTTGAAGTAATTTACTGGAGAGGAACATTGTTATTGATACAAATAAAACAACAAAAAAATAAATAAAAAGAAACTTGAAACTCAACCAACCCAAGATCAGGAAAGATTGGTCTTACTGATCAGTCTTACTGATAAAAATTTTTAAATGTTCACCTACTGAGTTACAAAATCTGCCAGCTAGAATTTACTCTGAGAATTTCAAAAGATGTTGCATAGAGTACCCCAAATAAATTGTCTTTACAGTAGGTATATCCAACAAGGTCTCCTATAGGTAATGAGCCCTTAAACACATAGTGAGACCCTTCGCTACGTTGGTCTATGCAGCGACCAGACACCAGGGAACATGAAACACTGTCTTGAAACTTTGTGTACACAAAATCAGCTGAGACAAACTTAAAATAAAATAATAATATGCTCATATTTTCATAGTAAGAGAAAAGGGTATGCATGAAATAAAAAATAAAAAAGAAAAATAAAAAAAGAAAACTAGTGACTGTCTTTATTTTGAACCCATGACACATCTAGGCACGTGTATTTTCCTAAAGTACATAAATGAAACTTTATGGACTTGCACAATGTTTTCAGAAATTGTTTTTCGCTTTGATTTTCACTGAAATGTGACAAACTGTTGGTTATGCAGTTTTGCTTCCTATTGCAAATAATTGTCACATTGGTAACTCTAGTGAGTGATTAAGGCTGAGGTTCTGTGTTCAGTTCTCCCTATTTTGGACTGGCGTACACTTTGTTGGGTTAGAAACTGGCTGGATAGCCGGGCCCAAAGAGTCGTGGTAAATGGAGTCAAGTCCAGTTGGAGGTCGGTCACTACTGGCATTCCCCAGGGCTCGGTGCTGGGGCCGGTCCTCTTTAATATCTTCATCAATGATCTGGACGAGGGCATTGAATGCACCCTCTGTAAGTTTGCAGATGACACCAAGTTAGATGCGTGTGTCGATCTGCTTGAGGGTAGGAAGGTTCTGCAGGAGGATCTGGATAGGCTGCACCAATGGGCTGAGGTCAACTGCATGAAGTTCAACAAGGCCAAGTGCCAGGTCCTGCACCTGGGGCGCAAGAACCCCAAGCAGAGCTACAGGCTGGGAGATGAGTGGTTGGAGAGCTGCCAGGCAGAGAAGGACCTGGGAGTGATGGTGGACAGTCGGCTGAATATGAGCCAGCAGTGTGCTCAGGTGGCCAAGAAGGCCAACAGCATCCTGGCTTGTATCAGAAACACTGTGACCAGCAGGGCTAGGGAGGTGATCGTCCCCCTGTACTCGGCTCTGGTGAGGCCGCACCTCGAGTACTGTGTTCAGTTTTGGGCCCCTCGCTACAAGAAGGACATCGAGGTGCCTGAGCGGGTCCAGAGTAGGGCGACGAAGCTGGTGAGGGGCCTGGAGAACAAGTCCAACGAGGAGCGGCTGAGGGAGCTGGGCTTGTTCAGCCTGGAGAAAAGGAGGCTAAGGGGCGACCTTATTGCTCTCTACAGATACCTTAAAGGAGGCTGTAGTGAGGTGGGGGTTGGTCTGTTCTCCCACGTGCCTGGTGACATGACGAGGGGGAATGGGCTTAAGTTGCACCAGGAGAGTTTAGGTTGGATGTTAGGAAGAACTTCTTTACCGAAAGGGTTGTTAGACATTGGAACAGGCTGCCCAGGGAGGTGGTGGAGTCACCATCCCTGGAAGTCTTTAAAAGACGTTTAGATGTAGAGCTTAGGGATATGGTTTAGTGGGGACTGTTAGCGTTAGGTCAGAGGTTGGACTCGATGATCTTGAGGTCTCTTCCAACCTAGAAATTCTGTGATTCTGTGATTATTTTGTTCATATTCTCCAGCACGGCTGCCTCATTTTCACACAAAAATGTTTCTGCTTTGCTTTGTTGTCAAGAATGACTCTATGACAGTTTTGATGCACTCATTTTACCCATTCCCCATTCTGGCTGGAATTCTGGAAACAGCCAATGCATTACCAAATAAATCAAACCCTGCAATTTTCTTCCTCACAACAGATCAAAAACGATAAGAAGCTACTATTTACTGTGCATGCCATCATAGCTCTGCAGTCACACAGAAACTGATAGACCATATTTACATTAAAAAGCATTAAATTCCTCTTAAAAATCAGGCTCTGAACAGAATGTTATCCATCAACAAGCGGTAGGAAATCAAACAATCAACAAAGAAAGAAAGGGAAAAAAAAAAGTTATTTCCATCATAAAGTCTTACAAAGTTTACAAAGAAGTAGAAGAGAATACAATGAATTAATTTATTTAGATTAAGTAATAGTACCATACAACATGCATCTTTTATTAACACACCACATATCTTTACCCTAGGAAGTTGTGATTTTTTACACAGAAAGTCTCCAGAAGTTATCCTCAATTCTGAAATGGGGAACTGAGGCAAGAAGAAGCCTAAATGGCTTCAAAGTTTGCTGTCAGAGACAAGGAGAACTGCTTTGAAAACTTAAATGTATTTGTGTGACACTTTTTCTTTCAGCATAGAGAGCACCTTCTTCTCTTGTAAAACTGAGTGGGAGACATCTTAGGAGTGACCTGGCATATCAGACCATCCAAGACATCCCCGTGAGGCCAGCAGGACTTGATGGTCTTCTGGCTTTTAAAGCAGCAGCTGAAGGCCAGGCAGGGTGCTCTAACATGGTCTCTGAAGAGGAAGTGGGCACCCATGCCTGGACACCTGGAGTTTCTCTCCTTTTTATCAAAAAGAGATGTGGACTGTTCTTTTAGGGGAGGGATCCAGGACTGGATCTAATCTCAAAAAGAAAAGAAAATAAATGTAATTATACAAAATTTTTATTCCTTTGCCAATCTTAAAGGCAGCAGGTTACTTGCTCAGCTGAATACTGTGTACAAAAGAAACATTACACACCAACAGATACAATCATGGGAGAAACCAGTATAGCACTTTGCATCTGTATTCACATACATATAAAGTAGAAGGAAAAAAAATCCTGTTGCAGTTAAGATTTGGAGTTTTATCTTGTTGTTCCTGTCATTGTGTTTCGTTTGTTTCTGTTAACCAATACTTAGATTCTTAGAAGGTGTGTGTTTGTGTGCTTTTTTTTTTTTTTTTTTTTTTTTTTTTTTTTTTTTGTGTCCTAAAGAAAAAAGAAATAGAACAGGACCCAGCTTGTGCAAGTTCTAATGTGTATTTCAGTATATGGGATTTATTCTCTTTCCCTTTTTCCTTGGTTTGGTAGTAAAAATTTTTTTGGAAAGAGTGAATTTTTAATACCTATAATACCCGCTCCCATCCCAGGTACTTCTATGTGACATGATATCACCAACAAAAATCTGTCCATAACAGCAGCAGACATAGAAGTTGCAGTGGCAACTTCAGAATCCGTGGCAGATTTGCATCATGTATCATGAGTGCGGTGCACCAGAAAATATAGCAGATTAATTCATTTGCTTTACATCACTTTAACCTTGCAGTAGGGTTTAATGATCAAAGTTAACAGCTTTATGACTCTGAATTTCCTTCTTGCTCATATAGAAGTAAGCAGATGTTCTAGAGAAACACAAATAAATAAACTGGGAGGTCAACCTGGACTTTTATTAGTGGACAGAAACCCAAACCATACTTTTTCTGGATGATAAAAAATTACTGGTTTCCACAGGGGATCTTTTATACTGTCATAAATCCTCCATCTGGCATTTAATTCACTTCACTGTTCAAATATTTGCTATGTGCTGATGCATTGAATTTTCTTTGCTTTTTTAATATCTATTCATTTGTGAACTTATTTTTCAGATTCCCTAGTGAAAAGAGGCCCCAGAAGCATAGTGTTCAACAATTGCATGCCTTAGGAAATATAGAAAGAAAAAAAAAAAATCTCATTTCTTTCTACTTTAGAAATTGTATCATTTGTACACTGAAAATTTTCTGGCTATACCCATTTTTACAACATTGTACTTTTGGAATAAAACATGATTTTCAGACTCATCTAGGAATAGGAAACTAAAGCTGAGTGCAAATCCCAGTTTTTACAACATTGATGCATCCTTTCTTTTCTCTTACTCTGGAGGAGAAAGATCACGTTCAAATATAGAATGTATTCCCACATTCATAAAGGAATTGTTTTGCTGTTTTAAAGGTTCAGACAATGGATGTAGGTTTCAGAGCTGTGGCCTTGCTACAGTTTTCCAGCCTGATCTTTATCAAGTTATTAAGACTAAGTATTCCATACAGTTTCGCAATGTCTCAGGGTAAGAATTCTTTCATGATTCACTAAATGAAAACATTTTGTTTTAGGATAACAACCTGTGGTGCCATGTTGCTTCAGAGAAGGCTTGACCCTGGGAGAGAGGAAGGATGTTGGATATCTAGCTGATTATTTCCTTGTTCAGAAACTATGCTGCAGCTTGTCCAAGGAGATAGAAATGTTTCCACATAATAAAGTAGATATATTAAAAAATATTTTTTAAATATTAAAAATAAATAAATAAATAAATAGAAAGTATATCTATCTCAATACATATGTAAATGCCTCCGGAATATTTTGTGTGAATTAAAGCTCTGGAGACCTTATCTCTCTCCATTCTTTTGTAGAAAAATGTAGACTTTATGACTGCTTTATCAGAGGAGGAAAATATAAGTGAAAAAACATGTTTTCTCAGACTGGAGTATGTAACATATAAGCTGCAGTTTTACCATTCTGAAACACTAGGATCAGTCTAGGTCAAAGACTTGACAAGGATGCTGCTACTATGACCTACTTTAGCCATTTTTTGTTCAGGAGGAAGGAAGTCCTATTGTTTCCTTCACCATTCTGAATTTTTCCCCGATTTCTCTTCTCTTGTCTCCAAAACAGCATGCAGGCGTCCATATTCTGACATAATTCTGTGAGCCTTGAAACAAATGATATATATATCCTAACTTGATGCAAATGTTTCAGGTATTTCTGCCTTTTGAGAAGCCAGTGTGTGGTCACATACTTCTCTAGAAGAATGCCTTGAGCATTTATACACCTATGGTCACCCCACAGGTTGCCTCAAAGCTGGCTCATGGCCAGCTGGATGTAACATGTAGAACCTCAGTCAGTCATCCAGTCCACCACAAGAAGCTCTACTTGACACCTCAATCTCAACCACTTCCTTGGTGAGACTGAAACAGTATACTTCAGACTTGTGGATGGAAGTCCATGAGCAGCAAAAACACAATTTAGAGAGCTGGCAGATTGGCTTAGGTTAGCTATGGATAAAGACATGAATCTATATATCAGTGTCATCACACTCAAAGTCTTGACTTTGGTGATTTTATTTATTTATTTAAAAGTCTATTAAATAAGAGAATTTCCTTTTTAAAAAGTCTTGACATTTCAAGAGGGACCAGAGATGTTGCTAAATTAAATATCTTTTTCATGTTCTTAAGCAGTTCATTTTTATTTCCTTCTTTATCTTTAATAAAATATCCAAAAGATTTTATTACTAATATTGCAATGGGAACAAACTAGAATTAATGGCAAGCTGGAGATATCCTGAAGGGGATTTCAGGAAGACATTTAATCCCATCTGCCTTGAATGTGTCATACTTGATGACCTATGAGTTCTTTTCCCAACCCTGTTAGTTGACAGGGACCTTTTACAAATAAGCTGACTATTGTGATCTCAAAACCTTTGACTGTGCTTCAATGCTACATGGTGGAACAGCAAACAAGAATTGTATTAACATTTTAACCTTTTTGAACTCTGAAGTCTCCTCTCCAGCCTAAGAAAATGGTGCTTAATATCAAATTTGAACCTTTCTATTTGATTCAACATGCTGAAACAAAACAGTTTGCTTCAGTAATGCTGGAAACATATCACTTTAATTGAAAATGTCACACCAAAATGCTTCAGTGTTACCATGTCAAGTCTCTTCATAATTTTTCTTTCCACAATGAAAATTAATACTGCAGACTTTATCCTGGCTTCTGGGATTTTCTATAGCATGAAAATTCAGATTTGTGACTGGGATGATAATATTTTCTTCCACCTTTCATTTATTCCATCTTTCTCTATTTAGTTTTCTTCTCTGTATTCTTGTCTCTTATTAGCTGAATTAATTACAGATAACAAAGTAACTTCACATGAACTTGTTTCACCAGTGCATACCTTTTATGTACTAAAATGTATTTATGTACCTTTTATGCATCAAAATGAAAAATAATAATGGTTTTCAAAATGGGAATGGTTAAATACTTCTTCATATATGAAAGAATTACTGAAAAGCTTGTGAAATATCTGAAAAGGAAATTTGAAGGAAATTTTCCATTTAGCGATTTATGTTCCACAAGTTCTACATGTTTTATAGAAACTCTTTGTAAGTGGCTAATAAAAAATGGCTAAGAGTGATTTCTGATTCATTCCCACATCAGCTGGGGAAATACTATATACATATATTGCAAAATGGTGCCAAAAGAGTAAATAAAAACAACAACAGCAAAACACACACACACACAAACCCTGTCTTCAGAATCAAATTTTTGGACAAGCTTCTGATAAGCATTTGAACATTTGGCCACCCATTTGAAGCAAATCTTTTCTGATATTTGTGCCTCATTAATCATAATTCAAAACATGGAGCAATCTGTATTATCTACAGTTCTATATAATGATATGCTTATACATATAATATATATATATATCTTTTCATACGTATAGACATACATATATCCTTTCATACTTTTTTATTTTCATTACATGTTACTGACTTGTAAAGGCTGTGCACATGCTGAAAGTGATTCCTTGCAACTGAGGATTTCTTCCCTGCCATTGGACATGATCACTACCTTAATCAGCACCTGAACCGAGACTTCCTCCTAATACAGCATCTACATAGGCATTTTTGAATCTAACAAGCATCCAGATCCAGGCTGGAATGGACAGGAGCCATGTCTGCCATCTGAGAGCTGCTCTGTAGGCTATGTGTGACCAGCCAGTCCTGCCAGACCTGTTTCTTGCAGACAGATGCACACCTTCCGCTGACATTCATGGCTGGCATAAGTCAGCAGACACAGCAGATGAATCCACCACTGAAATGGCAAATGGCACCAAGAGTCAAATGCTCTCTGAGCCATACTGGCATGCTCTCACAAGGATTTTCTGCAGAAAGGGACAAGACACAGGGGTGTGGGATGTCTCTGTGACACAGGAACGTAGCACACATTGCTATGGACTCAACAGGAGGTTCCTGTTAACTTCAGCACTAGGTTTATACCCACCGACATTTTATGTGACAAACTGTTATCAAATACTGCGAACTCTAGAGTATTCAACTAGCTGATGGATTTAGTTTATTCCTCTTCTCTCTTTCCCTTTTTAGTTTTCAGATCATCACGTATCTGTCTAAGTGATAACCATCAGCAGATGGATGTAGTTTGCAGTAGGGCTTTGCAATAGTGTGCACTTGCTAGCTGATTTCCCAGCGCAAGTTTTCATGTTTTCACTTCTTGATTGCAATGCTTTGTTTCCAAAACCTACAGGCTGTGTACGTGTTTCAAGAACTAACCTCCTTTTTTTTTTTTTTTTTTTTCCTCTCTTCTATTCTCCTTCTTCGGAGAGAAAACTGTAACCCTCTTGAAAATATGTGGCATCTCTTTTTTTGGGATCCACCAGCTCACAGTTAACAAAAACAAACAAACAAATAAACAAAATTTTTCAAAGCTTTACCTCCCTTAATCTAGCAGTAACACAAAGTAGAGCATGCATTTAATACAACCCAGGCAAACTGAAAAATATGAGCATGTCGCTGTGCACAATTTTTCCTCAGGGGAGACAGTAGGAACATGCAACCATGGCAAGTCACTTCAGTGAATAAATTCCTAGAAAGCTGTACAATGCAAAATGAAGGCAATATACCAGTCCAGATGGAAGTAAAAATAAATAAATAAATTAAAAAATGAGCAGACTCAGATGAAGTGAGGAGACGGAAGTCTCTAATTGCTGACTGGCACAATCAGATAAGATTATTACACTAAGTAAGTGTGTGATAGTTACTTGAGTCCAAGTAAGTGTGTGATACTTATGTAAGCTAGTTATTAGCTGTCTCTCAGATTAAACAAAACAAAACAAAAAACAAACAAACAAAAAAATAAAAAAGAGAGAGAAGAAAACATTCTGCTTTCAGATCGAAAATGCTAACAGCATTAAATTATTGGGGCCTCCAGAGCAGAGCTGCACTATGATAGATGGAAGCTAACATGGACAGAATTAAGAGAAGCCTGAACATAAACACATAAATCAGGGATTACATCAAACTGAGATCATGATAAATATGTTCAGAACATTTCTACCAGGAAAAGTTAAGTTTGAGATTTAGGGAGCATGTAATAGGCTAGAATAAAAAGACAGCAGTATTGAAAACTGACTGCATTCAGGAGGCACAAAAGACATGCTTGCTTTTTTTCTGACTACTGCTGATGCGCTATTACCAGCCAGAGTGAAATGAATCAGAGAATCACAGAATCATCTAGGTTGGAAGAGACCTCCAAGATCACCTAGTCCAACCTCTGACCTAACAAGTCCTCCACTAAACCACTAAACCATATCACTAAGTGTGCTTGCCCTCAGTGCAGGCTCATACAGGTAAGGTGTACTAGAGGACAGCTGTGTTTTATGAACATCAAAATGAAATAGAGAGAAGGGTGACTTTCCCCAAATGGCTGAACCTTAGCAGCGGTCACAAGGAGACTATGTGAAGACTTCTTTCTTCATGCTGAAAAACTAAAATGACAAGCTTAATACAAGTGTCAGCCACCAATATCTTCCTCCTGTGGAAGTCTAATTAAAATAGAGATATCAGATGTTAATTTGATAACTAACTAATAAGCTCCTCTGTCTCATTTCAAACCAGGCAGTAATTCTTTGTTAATGTGGAGACAATAAAGAAAGGAAAAAATTCCAAAGCCCCTTTAGCAGCTGTCTTTCTTGTTTAAGAGAGAACTGTACAGTGTGAAAAATATTACAGATATGTAATACAGATATGTATACACAGAGGTAGCATTTAGTACTTTTAAAGCTTCAGAGGTCTGCAGGAATCTTTAACATCTTTTCTTTTGCTCTACCTTCACCTAAATAATGGGGTTATGTATTTAAAAGGTGGCAAAAAGTTAGGTAGCCAACCCCCTTTTCTAAATTTAACAGTACTGTACTATAAATCCTCGGGAAATTGAAGCATTAACAAAGAGGGTTTTGGAGCTCTTCCAAAAGAGCGCTTTACATTAGCACTGTGACACCAGGGGATTTGGAGATCACAATATTCTGGGGTATTTCCTTAAAGCAGTTTTTTAACTCTTTTTAACTTTAATGCCTTAACAGCAGCCTGGAGGTGATATGCCCAGCAAGGAGGTAGTGAAGCCACCATGCTGGTCCACTGCTTCTTCACAGCTGGTGCCTTCATGGTGACTGGTGCCAGCTTTGCTTCAGCCCTGCTCTGGTGGAGAAGGGCCTGGAAAAGTACCACAGATGCCATCTTGTCTGTCTCGTATCTACTTCTAAATTGAAACGACTTCCATTAACGTATCATTTCATCATAGAATGGAATAGAAAAAGAGCACTGGAGAATAGAAATGGACTATGACAAAGCACAGGAACATTTTTACAAATCCACCCACACCCGTGACACTCCTTCAGTTTATATTGAGAGTCAATGAAACCAGTCAGTGAGAAGTACATTACGAGGGATGGAACAGATGGAGAATACTAGATAGATCATCTGGCACAATTCCCAATGTGGGATTGCTCCCTTAGGTTCATTTGCTAACACTTCGTCCAGTCTTGTATGAGTCAATGAGAAAACAGAACAGTAACAGCAAAAGTAAATCTTTTGGGAATGATTCAAAGTCATCAGTGATTCTATGGCAAACAGGAAAGTTTCTACATTGTATTCTGTTATTTCAGCCAAAATATGTGCTGTAGTGAAAACTGACTTCATTTTAAATATTATATTCAGGATTTAATGTTTGTTTAATGAAGACTGAGATACTTAGATTTGAAAAATAAGTATCTTCCAACATGACTGATTTCCCAAACATTTTCTCCCCAAAATCCCAGCTGTGCCATGATACAATTGAAGCTCAAAATTCTAAAAATAGGGAGAAGGGAACATTGGCATCCCAGCCTGAAAGAAACCACTATAAAGTCAATGGACATGAGAATGCAAATCATTTGAGTACATAGGTCTTTTTTAGAAAATGTTTAATATATTCTAGCACCTTTTTAGCCAGGAATGGAACCCTTCAATGCAGTCACTTTAAGTTAGGACAAGTAAGTTCCATCTTTTGTTCCAGTTCAGTTTAAGCTGTATAATGGACTGAACTGACTAGGAATCCTGGCAGAACAGGATCTCCAAAACCTCAAATGTGAGCATGCATGTTCACTTCTTTACGTGATTTCGGGAAACCAAAACAGATGTGGAATAGCTGTTCTGGACTCCTTCCATGTATAAAAGTCCGAAACTACTCTGTAAACGTGGGCTAATTAGCTGCTGCCATAAGTTATGGGAGGTCATTCTGTACTGGATTTCATAAAGTATCACTATATTTGAAAGCCATGACTATTTTATTTTTAATTATTCATTGCCTTTTCTGTGCTTTAGTCATAATGTTATTAACAGAGTAAAAAGCAACAAGTGAGTCAGTAGGGCATGGCAGTAGATAAACTTCTTAAGTATATTGTAAGCTCTTGGAGAAGAAGAAAATATTTTATGCTTGTTTAAGCTCTAGTCCATTCATCCCCTTTCTAGGAAAGATTGGGAACAAATTTAAGTTGCAGAAGTGGATGCAGTGTTCCTCATGTCGTCTGCTATGTGCCAGGCTGAGGACTGCAGCTGAGGGCTGCAGAGCACGCAGTACTCTGCTTTTGCCCAGGCACAGCAAGTCTTTAAGCAACCCATTGACATTATTTTGCCATCTCCAAAACCCTGTGACCGATTTCTGGGACTGAGTTAACATTAGCAACTTCTAACCAAAACATTCAGCAAAGCCCAGTCTCAGTAGCAAGACAGGGATAAGCAAGGCTGCTCACCCTGTTGTGCAGGGATAACGTGGCAGAGAGCAGGTCCATCACACAGTTTAATTTAAATCCCTGTGATTGTACTTTGCTCCTTTAAAGGCAAGGGTGTGTGCAATCATCATTACATGGCATGAATATTAAGGTCAGATGTAATCTCCTGCTGTCAGAGTAGGAGTTCGCTTACTCACAATTCACCTACTTTCACAGATCTGATTGCACCAATTACTAGCAAAAACATAGCTCTCTTACAGCCAAGTTCCCCCTTAACTTCTTAAGAAAGCAGGCTGCAAAATGGCTCCACCTCATCAATTATAATTAGCCATTTCTTTTCTTCCAGTGGTTTGTACAACTGGAACTTGTTAAAGTGCTGACTTGTAGTATTAATTGCAAAGTTAATTCTACCTTGACAGACTTCTAAATCACTGGTATAGAATGAGAATTATTATTATTTTTCCACCCTCATAACTAAAATCAAGTGTTTTGTGAACTTTTGCTCTGCCCTGCCTAACATTCTCTTGGCAACACTGAAATCTATTTGGGATTTTGAGCTGTAAGTTGCTTTCCTTTCCCACAGATCTGCATCTGTATACGTCAAATTGAAAGATCTCAAAGGGATCCTGGTCAGTATTATCTAGTAAAAAAAATCAATTTATATTGAAGCCTTGATAATTTATATTGATATTGATATACATATATATATGTGTATATATATATATATATATATATATATATATATATATATATATACACACACTTATATATTTATTTATTTATTCCTCATGGAAAGGTGTGGTTTGCCTGTTGTATAGACAGGTAAACAATCCTCTCAATCTACAGCTCTCAATCCTCTCTTTTCTGAATCTCCATTGTTCTTCACAGAAAAGGCCTCCTTCATAAATAAATAAATAAATATCACCTCTTAATAAATAATAATTGATAATTAATGATAATTAAGTAATAATGAATTAATGATAATTGATAATAAATTAATGATAATTAATTGATAAAAAATGAAATAAATAAATGAAATAATGAAATATATAATTAAAATTTAATTATTAAAAATCACCAGTGCTTACACCGAGCCAAGGATGTTTCGGCTTCTTACTCTGTCCTGCCAGTGGGCAGGTTGGGGGTGCAACAAGGGTGCAGCTGGGAAGGGACAGACCCAGGACAGCTGTCCCAAACTGGCAAAAGGGGTATTCCATCCCATCTGGGGTCATGCTGGACAATATATAGGGGTGGCTAGCCAGGGTGGGGAGCTGGCTCCTCGGGGTTAGGCTGGGCATTGGTCAGAGGGTGATGAGCAATTGCATCGTGCATCACTTGTTTCGTACACATTATTAGTAGTAGTACTATTATCATCATTATTGTTATTATTATTGTTGTTATTAATATTTTCCTGCCTTAATAAACTGTCTTTATCTCAACTCACAGGCTTCACTTTCCCATTTCTCCCCCCATCCCAGAGAGGGAGGGGGGAGGGTGAGCGAACAGCTGTGTGGTGTTTAGCTGCAGGTTAAACCACAACAGTTATCTCCACAGGTACAGGTATATCAATAAGTAGATCAATAGGTAGATCAACGCAGACAGCCCTAAATGTAACCCATTTTTCTGTCTAGTCTCTGAACTATTCACATACGAACAAGTTCTAGCCTAAAAGCTTTCTATAATCCAACTACACAACAACGTATTTTAGTTCAAGTTCTGGACTGTTCTACATACAAGCTCAAGCTCTGGCTTCTGTACTATGAATGTCTCAGACCTGCCCACCTTGGTGCATCTGGAGAGGACATAGCCATTTGGCTTCATGTGAAAAGAAAAACCTTGTGCCATTAAGGTTTCAGGGACTGCTCCTTCAAGGATGCAGCAAGACACTCTTTACCACCAAAAGAATTATCTGCAGCCTTTAGCAAGTTTTCAGCCTGGAGAAAGACACATCTGCTCTCAAAGCCTGAATGGAACAGATTTTCATTTTCTTGTTCACCATCCCTAATTGCTTTGAGATTTTCATATATTTTCATGTATTCATGTATATATTTACATATTTATATGCTCAGTAAATTTAACTCATTTAATTTAGGCACCTAAGCTATGCTTGTTTTTCAGGCAGTTCACAAAATAATCTTTAAAAGCAGATGTCAAAGTTCTCAGGTCCGTTAACAGGACGTGGAAAATGACTATTGGAGACCTCCAGCTGGGGAGGTCCGGAGGGAATCCCATCTTCTAACGTATGAACTTACACTATTATGTAATCAGAGGAGAAGTGTGATGGCTGTGCTATCATACTTCTGGTATATATAAAGTGGGGGGAAAAATGTGTCCCACTTACTTTGAGTACAGACTGTAGCCCTGAACCAGCACAGTGTCTGCCAATCTCTGGAACACTGGTCTTCCCAACAGGGCTTTTAGAAAGTTCTTACCAGACTTTTTCATTGCCCTTCCCTCAGCCCTGTTCTACATTTAGGACAAGAATTGCTACAACTCCATCTGCCCAGTACTGCTTCAGCTGGAATTTCTTTCAGGAGCCACACAATTCTTAGTTAAAAAGAAAAAGAAAAAAAAACTTGAGGACGTCTCCATGAGGAGCTAACAACATCAACTGCCACCATTTTATAAAATAGAATACCTTTATTATTATTATTATTATTATTTTTTATTTTAATAAAACATATTGTGGTTATTCAGTGGTGAACACTATTGATTTTTGTGTGTGTGTGTCCTTTGCTTGCTCAATTGTTTCCATAATAATAAATGCATAATGAGTGTTAAACATACCTGGCTAATTTTGAAGTTTTATTTTTCCATACTTACTGATACAGTGCTTACAGTTTGTCTCTGGCAACAAATTAAAACCTCATATGTCCAACGTGATATTTTTGGCTGTAGTGCCTTAGAAGCAAATTGATTTTTATTTACTGATGAGTGATCAAAGACAAAATAAAAATGTTGAGAGGCAGATAAGAGAAGCCTTTTCTGAGAGATTTCTAACTAGTTTGAGAAATGGGTTTAGTTTTTTGTTTTTTTTTTCCTTGCCTAGGTAAAAATGCCCAAGGTTGCAAAGCCAATACCACCCCCTCCCCACCCCCCAAAAAAAAAAAAAAATCTCCAACCTAATTTGGACAAATTAAGATGTGTAATATTTTCAACAGCTATATTCTGAATAGGGAAAAAAGAAGTAAGAAGTCTTTTTCTCTTCAGATCATATTTGTTGAAGACTGCTCATATATGTAATGTTTCCTTTGTAAGTAGTTGTAGTATTACAGTAAAGAAGAGATTTATTAACAAATTCCCAAACAGCTGAAGTTTTCTGTAAATATGATTTGGACTTGGAATTCAAGTTGGATGGAGGCAAAAGTAAGGCTACTATCTCTGTTTAACTCGGCAATTTACTTAGATCTTTGTTTGGAGGCTGGTGTCTGCAGCCTTTATAAGTATTCCATAAAGAAAGATAACTCACAATGTAATTCAGAGACCTTAAATTAGACTCCTGTTACCACCTTTTACCTGTGAAGCCTGTGGTTAATAGGCACCTAATGCAGATATATAAATATTTCAGCATATTTCCTTCAATATGATTTGCTTTTCCAACATATCAGTTGATTTTCATACAATTTTAAAGGTTATATAGTGGCCTAAGATACACTAGGTACTGTACGAAAAGTGCTCCTCATGAGGATTTATAAGGCCAAAGGCCAAATGTAAGTGACTTCAGCCACTGGAACATATTAGAATTGCTTTGATTTGCAAGCCTTATAAACGGACAAAGCCAGAGAGAATGTAATTTATACTTAAGTAACAGATCAAAAGGGTACTATGAACATGGCTCTAAGAGCTAATGATGATAAAGGATTCAGGGAAATGTTCACATCATCAGAAGGGTTTAATAGATTTCACCTAGTCCTTTTTCTCATCTCCTGTAAAACTCATTTACTAAAGGCTTTAAGTGTGAAATTGCTTGTTTTCTAAATAATAGGGATACAAGATCAAACTATCCCATATGATGTAGTAATGAAGCAAGAAATAATGTACCTTGAAATGGAAAACAAAAGCACAAATAATTAATTACAGTTTTTCAATCTTCACAGAAATGCTTTAAATAAATGAATTAATTCAAACTTTATATATTATAGAAATGTATCTAGATACCACAGATGAGATCAGGCTTCAATGTATTTGCAAATGTAGTGCAAAGACTTTCTGAGATTTGATACACAGTAGTTCACCGTTTTTAGTTTTGTTCTGAATTGCAGATTCTTGTGGTCTCAAACTTTCCCCCAAACATTGGGAAAAGCCTTACCATCTAAGTCACAGAGCTCCTTCCCCTGAAACTGCTCCTCTGATCTTCTCCAGGTCTTTGATTAGCCTTTAGCAAGACAACCTAACATACACAATCTCGGATGGCTTATACCCAACAGTCATCTTTATCCGGAGAACATTCATCATTGCAACAGTATGACCACCTTGTAGAAATTTAATAAGATTTTCAGTGATTAACTTTCATAATGAGAAAACCTGCTAGGCAAAGAGGCGTTCTACACCACTCTGCATGTTCCTGGTGGAAAAAGTGCTCCTATTAAATACAGGGTTTACTGTTCTGCAGGAGGCCACAATGTCCTCCCACAAGCAGTCTTACCAGTCTTTGAATGTTTCAGCCCACAGCACAGGATGTGGTGTGAGAGCTACAATGAGATCTGCCATCAGATCCTTCCCTCTACTTCTCCATTCTGGGACAGCAGGGAGACAAATGCAAACAGGTAGGAAAGGTAAAACTCTATCATTTTGTGTGTTTCAGAGATTATTTTATTTTCTACATAACTTTAATTTTGATGTGACATTCTAAATGAGTAGTCTTGGGGATAGAAAGCTTAGACATGAGCCCTTGCTGCTGCACAACAAAGCAAAGTCATTTGTTACAAATTTCTAGTAAAAGACATCCAGCCTCCTCTATTTACAAGTGTATACAATCGCAGCAGACAAAGCCATTTCCAGCAATAAAGACAAGTCCATTTGCTATAAACCAGTTTAATTCTTACTGCTGAATATGATGTGGTTTTAGATATGATGCATATCTACTAATAACTAAAAAGTGGTCACTGAGTGTTTGACCCTTAGTTGCTGGGGGTCAGATTACTTTCATGCTAGTATAAGCTAGAAGAGAAGTGAGATCTTCCTAGCAAAGCTGTTGACCAGTCTCAGTGCTGATAATCATGCTTTCTCTTGTTTGACTTGGACTGAAAATGAACCACCCATTTAAGGAACAATGTTCCATCTGGGGTAAGTAGTCAGGAATTGATCCTTGAACTACAGTGTTAGAAGTAGGACACTGAACTTGTAAATGCATTATTTCCTTCCTCATTTTGATTTATTTTTTCCTTTTTCTTGAACTTCATGGTACACAGCAGGATCTAGGACATGGTTTAAAATAGAAGTAAAAATAAATAAATAAATAAACAAACACAAGACCTATGTCTAGGCTATGTACGGGGATTTTAAAAATATTAGACCCAGACTTCCTGAAGTGATATCACCATAAAACAACAAAATATAACAATGTACCAAGGATCCAATTGCAGTCGTAACATCTGTCTTAATTATGTAACCCAAGTGATTGTCAAGCATCAAGTTCTCTTTAATAAAACCTCAGAGCAAGGCAATTTGTATCACTTAGCTGTTGCATTTCATATGTACAAATTGCACTTAAAAGTATACATCCTTTATGTAGCAGTTGTGAACTGATAGCTATAATGCTGTACTTTCCTGTTATGGAGCGTGATGAAGAGCACAAAGATTCCCTAGGGAATTCTGACAAACTGCTTCATAGCAGTAGAAATTAAAGCTTTACTTTGTTAGTATATGCACTGGGCTATTTTTCCTGTCTGATAGTACTGCACATTACTTTTCCAACTGAAAGAGTTATTTTAGCTATGGTAAATGCGTTAGGCTAATCTATCAGCAGTCCATGTGGTACCTACAATTCGGTGTCAAGTTAAAACACTCTACTGATTCGATAAATTCTCAGGGTGCCTTATGATGTTGAGAAAAATACTGCCATCTGACACAGCTTCCGACCTCCTAGCCTCTAAACACACAGATTTTGCTGTTTATCCTGATAGAATCAGAAACATGCCCACAAAAAAAAAAAAAAAAAAAAAAAAAAAAAAAGCAGTAGTTGCATCGTGACAGGTAGACTACTTGTGTAGACATAGTTTCACAGTAAATAATGCAACAGCATTTTCACTCTGCTTGCATTTGGACAGTTTGGCAGATTCCTATCTGATGCAAATGAGCTTTTCAGTTTTTTTGTTTGCTTGCTTGTTTTTTTTCCTGTAGTGCTCACAGCATGGAATCCTGACTCAAAAGGAAAGAGAGCAGAGTTGGCCTGAACTACCTCTGACACTACTGAAGCTGCATAGCTGGTCTAGGATTTTACAACAGATGGGATGGCAACACCTCGCTGTGCATTTCCCTGTCCAAAACAACTGCATCAGCATATGTTGAACAAGTCGATACATTTATGAAAACCAGTGTGGTATTCAGAGTTTTTAGTTCAGATCCTGGCATTTTAGGTTAAAGCTGTAGCTTGATACTTATGACCTTTTTATAGTATTAACTTCTCTGAAAGACTTCACTGATCTCCCCATGCTGCTTCTGGAGCTGCCACAGGCATCTGTACCATCACCTGTCAAGCGGTGTGACACCAAATGATTCTCTGAGGTCAGGGACAGACTTCAGACTACTACCAAAAATTGTGTTCTTGGACTCCAAGTCCTCTTCCTTACTTGAGCCTCCAAAGTACACTTGAACAGTTAGTTAAGATTAGTTAACTGAATTTTGGTACTAACTTCAGTTAATGCACCAGTTGAGTCTCCTTGTGATTTGTTTTGTGAACAGGTAAACTAAGCAAGAATGAGTCAGAAGCCTGAGGTCTACTTGCATGCTTTAGGCCTTGGTTACTTGTCTTCTTGAAGGAGTTTTTCCTGGTTGCTACATTGCTACATCCTCATTCTTTGTTATTCTTAAAAATCCCTTTTGTTAGCCCTCATATCCCAGTCTTTCTCTGTTTCTTTAAACTTTTGTGAACCTCAATACCTGAGCAATTTCTTTGGTTTTAAAGTCACACCCTTCTTTTTTGTAATATATGACACCCTTCATTTAGGAAATGGACCTGCTAGATTAAATCATCTTATTCTTCTCTGATATAATGAGGCTTAAATGTGGAAAGAACTCCATCAACCTCTTCCAAGTCAGAGGAACCCATATACTTGCAGGTCTCATATGGATCATATTATGCATCTTTTTGTTTCAGGACTAATTCCTGACAATTCAGTACTCCAATGTGTGTCCAGTGTACCATTAGTGTGAGGTCCTAAAGTACATCCTTGAAATTATCCTGATCACCCATATACCTGAAACTTCTCCAAATATATTCCCATCTCTGTTCTTGGGGTCCCCCTCTACTCACCATAGAAAGTCTCATTTAACCCTATTCTGTTTCTCAGCCTAATTCTATTCAGAGTATTTTATTATATAAATTATCTAAGAAGACAGCATTATTTTTTAACATGAAAAGAGAAATCCTGTCCGCAGTCTGATCTCTCAACACACACAGGAAATGTGAGGGATAGGGGATGAATAGGAAGGGTGAATGATGGAACAAGACTAGATGGCTTAATTTTCACCCTTGATAACAAAGAAGAATTGAGTCTGTAGTGATTAATGTAAGTTACACCTCAGAAGTGAAAAGCAGATGCAATTCCTCTTCAGTGAAAAAAATAAAATCAGGTGCTGAAAAGAAGGGGAAAAAAAATCAGGCCCAGTTTATGATCACAATGTCTGTGAACACAGTACCTGGAATAAGAAAGAAGAGTGACACACAAATAGCCAGTCATTTTGTTAGAAATTGCTTTTCTGCTGGAGAAAACGTGAAAGAGAATATGTTACAGAGCTCATAGATTTTTAAGAGCCCAGATGCTTGGGTCAAAGTATTGAAGATGAATTTAAGGAATAATCATTGTAGCAACATGAAGCATTTAAATACGACTAGACTGATTCAATTAATATCAGAAAGATAGTCCAACAATAGTACACAAGGTGCTGAGCTGTGAACATTACCAGGAAAGTAAATAACAGAAAGTGAGATGTTTTTGATTAGCAAGGCCTTCCTGTTAGGCTTTCAGGTAACTCACCCAAAGAATCGTTCCCCAAATACATGTACCTAAAAGAAGTAGATAACTAAGATGCATCCATGGTTGAGTTAGGTATCAAGATTGCCATTATCTGCCATCAATGGAGGTCAGACCAATATGTTAAATTAAATGCAGACAACTACTAAACTGGTCAAACATAGCTTTCTACTCTGATTTTCTGTGTAGGACAGTTATCTACCCATGCATTTCTGACAATGAGCTCTTAGGATTTCTTAAGAGGCACTTGGCTTGGCTTGAAACTGAAAAGGAGCTATCTTAGCTGGTCAGAGTTACATATCGTTTCTTTTATCCAATGTCCAAAGAAGGAGAGTACATTACACCTACTGACAAAAGAGTAAAGTTAGCTTCATTCCTGTGGTCTGACAGTTTTGCACTGAAAGCAGTAGGTTCAATGTTTCCTCACTAACCACAAGAGAAGTTATTTGTGTTAATAAATGGGATAAAAATTAAGAGTTTGGGGCTTGATCCATCTAAAAGATTATCTGCGAATTTTTGGAATCTCAGTTAAAATTTCATTCACTCCCCATCTTACAAGTGTTTTTCTTTTTTTTTTTTTCTTTTTTTTTTTTTTTCCAACTGTTCAAACAAATCACTGATGCCTTCTTCAGCCAGCATTTGACAACAAACCACCTACTATAATAGTTAATTTAGGCAAACACTTAAATATTTTCCCTGTAACTGGAGGAAATTTGTGCTTTCAGCTTTCACTATATTTCTAATAGCAAGAATTTTAACACAGTCTCACTGCAGTACTCTAGGATGTTTTCTTTAGAGGAAACAAAATACAAAATAAAATATAGCTGTTATAAACTGTTAATTATAGTTTATAATAGTAATAATCCCATAGAATTTGATCATTACTGCAGTTAATGATCAGTTTAGTAGGGTTTAACTGCCTTCAGTTTCATCTAGGGATATCCAATTAGCAAACCAGTCGTTAAATACTAGTAATGACTAATTATTCGAGGATTAAAAGCTTAAATATAAATAAAAACGAGATTGAGACTCTTAAAATTAATGCGTTAATGTATCCCTTCCTCACCATGAGTTAGAGTACATTTTGTTCTTATGACTACCACACTTTCTGTAGGGGATTCATTTCCCTCTAAATGAGTTTCTTTTTTTATATTCTCTCCAGATGTTTAACTCACATACATATTAGTCATTGTTTCAAAAGCTCAAATCTTTCCATTTAATAGACTACCTTTAATGAAGCTAAAATTGTTAACTTCCTTTCTGTGTTCAGCATGCTTCTGGGGGGCTTTAAAGCTTTGTTTGATTTTATATGGTTTCAAATTCCTGGTTACATCAAAACCAAACTGCTTTCAATTAGCAAGAGTAATGTTATTTGCCATGTAAACTATCAAATGTATTTACACAACAGAATCAAGATGGCTGGATCTGTCCATGGAAAGCCAATAAAAGGTAATTATAGCAGAGTTCAGCTTAGTCTTTTAGTTAGTACTAAACGAGGCATTACATACATGGTAAGAAAATGACAATGGCAGAAAAGACAAAGGCAAACAGACACAATTTATCATGATAGAGAAAACCTGCATACATAGATACAGCTCAGCTAGGATAAATATTCTTGCAGAAATATGGGTTTATCCAGGGTATAAAATATACTTGCAGAGTTGCCAATAGAGTGTCTGCAGGCCACCAAACTCTTGCAGAGAGAGGTTAAATGAAATTTAAGCAGTGTAAAATACGTATACTGGCTTCCACTTCAGTTTACTTTTAACTTGTGTGTATTTATCCAAACGTATCTGCTTTACAAATGAAGTGCAAATAAACTACATGGTGTTTTCACCAGGGACCCCTCAGCCAAAACAAAAGCAAAGTTAAATCTGACAAAACAGGAAATGGCAACATTTGTTCTCCATATAAATACAAAAAATAACAGCAAACTACATAACCCAGTTATTTAAACATGATGGCTGAATAATCCCAAGACTACCTTATACTTCAGGAATGGTTACAAGTGCCAGGATGCTGCAGGGAGACAGCTTACATTTCAAGAGAACACTACTTCTACTTTCTTTTTCTTTCCCAGAATTATTCTGAAGTATTTCAGCATGAGTCTCTTGGGAATATTTTGTGTCAAAGAATGAAATTTCTCTTCTCCCTCTTTTTGATATGATATTTATTTAATAAACCCCAGGACATCCTCTGCTTGTAGAAACTCTAATTGCTCTACTGAACTCAGTGGATTCAGGACTTCTTAATCTAGTCATTAACCTAGGTGCTGTGAGCAACACCATTGGAAATACACACTGATATTTTTTTACATTTCTGTTCCCAGAACCTTTCATCAGCAGATGTGTGATTTACCATGTTTAAAGATAAGGATGAATTAAAATTAACATACATTTTATCTTTATGAATCTTGAATTAATATTTCCAGAGACAGAAGGTCATTTTTTCAGTTTGGTCATTCGTAAGACATACACACACAAGTCTGTGGTTTTTCAGAGATTCTTTTTGTTAAATCTTGCTGGCTGGGTTTCACAGGAATAAATGTAGACACAAAGCTCAGATTAACCATATGGGGAAGAATGACCGCTTTTCCTATATTGACTGGAGTGAATAATTCAAACGTACCCATCTCAGTGGTGTAGTCTTTATTTCCAGGATAAATTCTACTTACCAAGACATGATGAAGTAAAATTGATTTATTTTCTTTCTGTAAAAATAAAAGCTATACTAAGTTAAAGTTAATTCTGATTCTCATCTATTAATGGTGAAATGTGAAGGAAGTCATGAACACCAAACAAACGCTATCTTTTTCCTTCAGCTATAGAGTTTTACTCCATTCTGGTTTAAAGAAGCTCCAGAATTTTTCAGGCCCTTGAAAAAGTGCCAGAAAGAGGCTTTAGTGGAATGACTTCATATTTACATCTCAATCAACCAGTAAATACAACTAGAATGTGTGATGGTGACACTCAGTGAAAAATGACAGTCACAAAATCATGCTTGCCTCTGCTGAGTCTGCTGACTCTCATATGTGCAAAACTTTATTTTTTACAACATTCACGATCATAATTGTAATGAGTCTGTGTACATGTGAGTGTTTGTATTTTAAACAAATATCAAAAAGGAGACATACCAAGCATGTAGTCCTCCTATCTTCTGCCTGAATGCCATTAGTTGGGGGCTCAGAAAATATAAGAGATGCTTGTCTACACTAATGGTGGATTTGTAAATAAATTTTCAATTCATCAAGGCTCAAAATGGGGATTTCTTCTGGTAGTAGGAAAGACTCTTAGGTTTCTAATGGAGTGCACAGCATTTGTTTGTTTCAGAGAGGTGTGCAATATCACAGCAATTCAGCACCATTAGCACTTACTGCTACGGGGAAGAGAGAACTCTTCTACATTCATTGATCTCTGTCTGATACGCTTAATGAAAAAATACATTGAATATGATAACACTGCCTTAAGGAACAGAGGTAATTATTCAGCTTCTGTGTATTGAGAGTAGAGAGTAACTAGCTTCCTTTTTTGGTGTATATCAGAAAAAAAAAAAAAAAAAAAAAAAAAAAGGAGCATATTATAAGCATACTTTATTCTTTCCTTTTCATCTTCCTCCATCCACTCTAATAAAAAACATTTTAACCACGTACTTCTGGTATTATGACCAGGCCTTATAAACCCATGATTTATGAAACACGGGAAATGTGAACTGTAACTAATTGGTGAAGCACTCTGGGCTGCTATAGCTGCTCTGCACACACAATGAGGTTGGCTTGCCTGCCATCATGCTAAAACGAAGCAGCAGACTTTAACCCTTCCCTCCCTTCATACACCATTAGCTTCCTCAAGAAGCTAATGCTTCTCTGCACAGAGGGTTTTTGTATGCTCTGAGCGTCTAAAACACTCTTAACACACCTGTTTCCCTACACTAGTCTCAAATGACTTTTTATGGTGGGGAAATAACATGTTACAGATGATAGCACTGGTGTGGATGGAAGAAGCAAGTTGCCCCGGATCACCCAAGAGGCAAGTGGCTGGAACAGCAGTAAAAGCTTGGTTTCACCTGATCATCACATGGGATGGGTTTGTCTCCATTCTCTATTTACGCAATCGGTTTTGGCTTTTGATACATTACATGTCACTAGAGCCACACAAAATGGATAAACACAGGTGAAAAGTGAACCAGGGCAGCTAGTTGCCAAGTGTTTCTGTAAAAGATCACAAAAGACACACTGCTAAGGTCACTGAATTCTTGACTTGTGCTGAGCTGAGATTTGCTTTGCGAGGCTGAAAGCTCCTCACTGAGAGGATCTTTAACAACTACTCCAAGGCACGTTCCTTTTCCTGCAAGTATACTTGGGAACTTGGTATCATTACCAGCCAGAGAGAAAGTGAGACTGTGAGACTGATGTAGGCTAAAGAGCTCACAGAGAGGTGTTTGTTTCAGAACAGACAGCTATAGATAAGACCTGAACCAATCTCACATATTTTTTCTCAAGTACAATTTCCTACCCTGACTAAAAATAATATAGATTAACAAATAAACATATCTGATATATATCCTTGTCTGTCTTTTCTTGAGAAATATATTCATGTATATTCGTGTACAACATATTCATGTGCTTTTATTCAATTATAAACAGGCAGATTCAGCAAAGCTTCTGAATACCTTTGCCTAATCATAAGGGCCATCATGTCTCATTCATAATGGACTAAAATGGGGACCTAGAATTACTTAATTAGTCTGAATAGCCACATCCTTCCCAGGCTGAGGATGACACATGCTCACGTCATCTCTGAAATGGCCCACAGCAGAAGCACACATTTGCCAACAGGGTGCACAAGCACCTGAACAGCTGGTTCAGAGAAACTAGAGCACTAAAATGACACAGGTCACCAAACAGCCAGAAGTCCACAAGCCCTGCTGACAGCATATGTGAGGATGCTGAAGTGAACAAGGAAGTCAAGTAGGTCATGAGACGGAAACAAAATGGAAAGGACAGTGACAGACATGCAGAATGTGAGGACAAGAAATTGAAGCAAATAATGGAAAGATAATAAGGACAGGAAGAGAAAGAGGGAATGTCATTGTACTCAAAGAGAGAACAGGAACATATGAACGAAGTCCTGAAGTTTCAAACTAACAATTCTAACAAAATATGTCTCTCTTTTTTCTTTGGCAGTTTGATTCTGAAGTATGAATCAGACATCTCATGGATAGACATGTCCGTGGGTTCAGACAGGGGAAGACATGGAGGGAAAAGACAGATCCAGCTATACACACAGAAATTCCTTCCCCAGAAGAACCCTTTTTTTTTTCAAAATTTCCACTTGGCAGGACAGTTAAAAAGAGACCCACCAAGTATTAGGGACATTACTGAATAATTCATCTACACACCCACTGAGCTGACACTAAGGCCATAACATAATCCCAGCACAAACTTGCTCTATATTCAGAGCAGTATTAGTTTGGGGAACCTGGGTGATTGTATCAGGACCAAGTCATTGTCACTCATCCCCCTGCATAATTTGCAATGCCCCCGCACATTTGGAAAGGTGCTGCATCAAAGGCCACACATCAAACTCAGCCATTCACCCTGACAACAACTAGGAGTGGCAGTACTCTTGGGAGATGTGATAAATATTTTTTAGTGTCCTATTACTGCACAGCCATCTGCTATTTATTGCAATTGTGGAGATCATAATGCATCTATCTGATATTTATCTAGATGCTGCTTTTGCTTCCAAAAGAAGTGCATTGTAACTTACCATGGCATTATCTTAATGTTCCATTAAACCAGAGTGCTGATAAGTGTATGCATATGTATATATGTATATCTAAATTATTTTCCTACCAGTATGCAGGCAGGGCTGGGAAGCTACATAGATACCAAACTTCTGCTAGGCAATATTTTCAATACTGAATGGAAATAACTTGTTTGTACAAAGCTACCCATTTCCCTAATTACAGCCACTCACACTGTAAAAGGAAATTGCTAATTGTGTACAGCAGGAATCAAAGACACAAGGGTTTTATTGTCTGTTCTGTTCCTAGTAGTATTATTAACTCATTCCTTTCCTTAAAAAAGCTTTCAATCTTATTGTGACTCAGTTTCCCCAACTGTGAAATAATATCAGGTGGAAATTGTGAGGCTTTACATATTAAATACAGGACTAAAAGACTCTTGACAATATCCTAGGTGAGAATATAATCGGAGAAAGAAGAGAGAATTCCCATAATATTACCTTTGTCTTCTGGAAGGTATTTGAATTAGCCAGGATTGGAAAGGAGTAGAGGTGCTTGCCTGTTTTGACCCTAATAAACTTCTGTAATCCTAATAATGTTAGTGAAAACCATGGATAAAGCACATTGAGCTGACAGACTAGGGACAGTGAGTCAGGTGCCCAGAAGATGAAAACCTCTCTATAACTCTGCTGAAGTTATTGAAAGGACCTTTATTGACGTCTCGTAATGTTCAGGCCACACACGTTGGCACTTGGCAGTGTGAGGATTTCAGGTTCCCCAGGGAAGGTGCAAATATTGCTCTATTAGCAATAACACGCTCCATCGCTCCGACTGCCAGAAGATTATACGAGTGAACTGTGCTACACTTCGGGACACTGAGCGGTAGCCAGGCAGGCTGAGCTGAATAGGTGCTTTGGATGATCGCATGCTATTAGCAATAAACGTGCTAATGTCAAACTAACCTTGAAAATGTATTTTTAAATATGTTAACCAGAGCAAGACCTGTAGAAATGCCACAAAATATCAAAAGAGTATGAGATTGTTTAAACGCAGCCTGAGAGTTTCTTTACTTATGAAAACAGACTTTTTATTCCACCACATTCAAAGTCTTGCACCATGCCAAAGAACTGGTGGTTCATTGCATTGATTTCCCACTCGCTCAAAGATGCTGGCAATGTAACTTTTCCCATTCACCCCAGAGATGACTTTGTTATTGAGTTAAATGCACAAAGCTGGGATAATACATCCATGACTCAGGCCCATAAACTTAGTTCAGTACAGGACAAGGCTAGTGCTGGGGGTAGCTATCTTCCACAGTGCAAGAGACACCTGCTATTCTTTCTCCAGAAACCCCCATTCTGTTACATTTCCTCTGTTGCTCGTAAATACAGAATGAGTAACCCTGGCAATCTATAGTTAATCCTCCCTTTTCCCATATGCAATATGTTTACCACAAATGAGCGTCTGGGGCTTTCATTATTTATCAGGGGAAGAAGTCACACTATTGTATCAGAGGCTCTGGGAGCCTGAAATCACTGTGATCTATCACAGAGCATTTGTTGGGCCAAAACAGCCTTAAAACCTATCAAAATCCTGCAATGCAGCAGTGCCAGGGGATCCCAGACGGACAGCTGATAGACTGTTGGCTTTGAGCTTCAGGCTGCACGTGGGAATGAAGATGAAACCTCCTTTCCGTGCACAAAGCAGTGCTGCAGACCAGGACTGCTCCTTCTGACAAGTGACCTGTAGCTCTGAAAAACTGAAAATCTCATTACATGATAGCATGGCTTATTTTGCCTACAGACACACTGCAAGGGTACTTTTTTAAAGCTCATTTAGCAAGATGACGAATTTATCTACATACACGGTGATGTGAAAAATAAAATAAAAATAAAAATAAAATTAATAATAATAAAAAAGTGTGTTACATGGCTACTGAGCAAAAAAAAATGGCCTGTTTGCATTTTCTCATTTCCCTGTGCTACATGTCAAATTAAATACAAGCTTCATATATAGACAGAAAGTTGATGATTAACCTGGACAATGATTATTACTACAATGGTGATATCTCCAGGTACGATAAGATCAGTTTTCCATGCTGCTTTTCCTTGCAGCACGTGAGAGTACCTCTACTTTGAGCAGCTTGAACAACAACAACAACAACAACAACAACAACACTTATCCAAAGGGAAATGGGGATAGGAAAATGACCTAAATAACCTAAGTCACACAACAGGCTAAGCAGCATTGCTAGTGCAACAGCTTGTCTCACAGGGAGACTTGTGGCTCTTAGAGCCCAAAATGGGTGTTAAAACTGAGGTCCCTCTTCTTCAAAGCATCAGTAAGGACAGGGAACACTGTGGTGCTGACTGGGGAAGCTCACTCCTGATTCAAGTGGCATTCAAGTTGTGCCAGAGTGTCCTACTATGAAATGCTGAGAGAATGAGCAGCGGAACCGGTCCAAGTGCCACAAAAGAAAACTGAACTGGTTTCTCAGAGTTAGCCTATAGCAACACCAGGCCCAAAGTAGCTAGGCAGTAAGAGACATCTTCCAGCCACTGATCAGGCCTTGTGTCAGAGAGGGGAATGAGCCAGCACTCCGGCACTCTTTGCTTTTCATTTCTACCGGGGCTGATTACCGCATTTTTCATGCTGGGGGTGCGGGAGGAGAGAAGGATAATAAAAGAAACAGAAAAAAAAAAAAAAAAAGTCCGCGGTTGGGGAGCAGCTTCAGCATGAGGAGAGGCGAGCGGCGGCGGGGCTGCCGCTCCCCGGGCTCTGACAGCTTCGCAGTGCCATCTGCTGGGCCTGCGCCTCGCCCCAGTGGAAATTTTGACACTTCTATCAGGCAGGCAAATCGTGGCTGCTGCGCTGACAGCCGGGCTCCCCGAAGTGCCGTGCAGCTACCCCGGGCTGGAGCCCTGGAGCCTCGGCCCTACCCCAAGGGACGGAGCTTGGTCTCCAGGCCCCGGGCCTGCAGCATCCCGCCCACGAGGGCTGTTCGGCGGCCGGTCTAGCAGCGACCGACTTTGCTTGCTAAATGTTTGGCTGACCCCCTTAAATGGGAGGCTCCTGCTTCCTCTCCGGTTGTGGAAAGGCCTTTTTTTTAACAAATGGGAAGTCAGATTTTGAGTATACTCAGCAGGGAGCAGCCCTTAAATGTGCCTCTTGTCCTGTTCTCCCTCCTTCCTCTCTCCGCTCAGGAACTCAGAAACCGTCAGGGCACAGCAAGGCTGCCTGGGCCAAAATTAAAGGTCTGAAAAAGCAGCATTTTGTCTCTCTGGAATATTTGATCCATAGAATAGCTTGGATTTGAAGAGACCTTAAAGATTATCTAACTCCAACCCCCCTGCCATGGGCAGGAGGAACACCTCTCACTAGATTAGGTTGGCCAAGGCCCCATCCAGCCTGGCCCTGAACACTTCTGGGCATGGGGCATCCACAGCTTCTCTGGGCAACCTGTTCCCATGCCTCATCACCTTCTGAGTGGAGAATTCCATCTAAATATCTAATCTAAATCTACCCTATTTTAGTTTTAAACCATTCTCCCTTGTCCTATCATTAACTACCGTTTGGTTTTTTTTGGTTGGTTGGTTGTTTTTTTTGGTTGGTTGGTTGTTTGTTTTCCTTTAGAAGACCCCTTTAAATACTGAAAGGCTTAAGGTCTCCCCAGAGCTTTCTCTTCACCAGGCCGAACATCCACAGCTCTCTCAGCTTTTCTTCATAGAAGTGCTCCAGCCTGCTGACCATCTTTGTAGCCCTCCCCTGGACTCACTCTAACACATCCTCATTTTTCTTGTGCTGGGGGCCTCAAATCTGGACACAGGAGGGCAGGTCCAGTTTGTTTCCAAAATTAGCAAATTCTCTCCCCACTCACTTAGACTGACAATGTAGCAGGTGGGTACTCAAGCTAACCCCAAACGGGTAAGGCCAGACACTGTGAGCACTAAATCTCTGTTAGCAGTTCACCTAGGAAGGACCACACCAACACAGCAACTTTGTTCCAGGTAGGAAGAGCTATCTGTCAGAAACAGTGCTGAGGGCCCTAAAGAAAACTGCGTTACTCTGTGTAAGCAGATATTGTTGATCATGAACAGGTATTTTATCCCCATACTATTAACAGCAGAAGCTCTGGAAACACAATCTACCCCACTTTCAATATCTTTGCTCTGACTGATTGCTCAGTGAAGGATTTGTGGATCTGTCATGGAGGCTTTTCTCAGAAGAAAGGTGAGAGAAGGTGAGGGCAGGGAGGGTGTGTGGGATGCTAACAGAGAAGGCATCGGGGTTACTGTTCTGTGGAAAACAGGAGAGGTATTATAAGGAGGAGAGAAGAAAAGTTAATAATACTTAAAAAGAGAAAAGCCCTTCACTTTACCATTTGAAGTGGAAATCTGGCTCAAGCAGAGCCATTGTCAAAACTGCTCCTGTACACTTTGTACACCAGGGCTATGGGAGGACATGGGAAGTGTGCAGGCATTGCCTCCTCCTCACTCACTACTGTATTATCAGTATGATCTTTACACTTTTCAGAAATAAATTTCTAGCCAGAAAAATAAATGTAGCTTTCCTAGCTGCCTCCTTATCATGAGGTCTTTATCTTTGAAGGGAGAAAGGGGAGGGGAGGGGGGGCAAAGGAGGAATAATTTCAGCTGTAGTTATCACACAGATCACTATTATTTTGCTGTTAACTCAAATGCCCACTGTCCATTTGCTGTATTGTCTTGTCTTCAGCTGCAATACCTTTACATCAAGGAACTAAGTTGTAATAAACATTGATTCCTGGTTTTTACCTATTATTTTGACAGAGTTTAAAGAGGTATATGTAATCTTTCTTGTTTTCCAGTGCCACAGTTACAATTTGGCCTCCCAAAACTTCAGCATTGAGAATCTGAGTCACTCAGCTGGTTCCATGTCACATCTCTAATCGTTCCTATCTCCATCCTTGCAGTGAGTGTCCCAACTGCCAACATGGACTTAGATATTTTGGAACAGATCTACAAAAATACATGAGACTTATTACAGTGTAAAGAGCTCACTGTCTAAAAGAGATTTCCATGTACGATGCTCCTTGTTTCAATTAATTTACAGCACAGACATAGCCTCACGATACTACAGGTAGAAAAGTAATATTGTTAGAGGACACTAGCTAAGAGAACCTTATCTCCATCTCAGGTTTGATTGAGCCTCATTGTCCTCGGGTTGATGAGGATCCCATCATACACAACCCCACTGAGTCCACAACAGCTGACTGGGATTAAGTAAATCCCCAACTGCTGCTTACTGAGTCAAGGAAATGTCTTGCTAGGCTGGCTGATAATGTGCATATCAGGAACCCTCCCTCATCTGCCAGCACCCCCCTCTGTTTGCTGACTCCTAAGCTCTGCCCATAAGGTTCCAAAGCCAGTTAATCTGGGGTGCCCACTAGAACCATGGATTTCATTTCTTTCCTATTTCAAAGGTTCCTGGTTAGGGTTTAGTTCTGTTTTAGTCAGAACTGAACACCTTAACAGCTACAGACAGAATTCAAACATCCAACATTGTTGATTTAAAAATACATCAAATTTCTGAAGTCAAGGCAGTATTCTGAGCATCAACTCATAGCTGCCAGACAGAGAAGAGAATGTTTTGCTAAGGAAACACAGAACTATAGCTTTCATCACAGCAGTCTAAATTCCTGCCTAGTGCTGCTCTACTCTTTGGGTATGAGTTATAACTCTTCATTTTCTCACCACAGGAATCCCTCACAATTTTCTTCTAATGAAGAATGAGGTCACCTGTATCATGCTGGCTCTCACCAGAAGATGGTGAGATTCACCATCAGCATGTCAGAGGAACTGGGCTTCTCTTTCCCTTTAGTGATTCTCGTGGTATCTGTATAAAGCAGTTTCTGTTGAAGAAGAGTGCAAACACCACATTTGCAGCCTCAAGAAAGTGCTCCCACATCACAAAAGGAACAGACAGACACTTTGAGCAGCAATGAATAATGTTTTCAGACAATAATTTAAAGGTCCAGGATTGAATTGTTTTAAAAGGCTCTGTGTCCCATTTCAGCTACTGAGGAGCTTTAATCATCACTGTAGGCTGCATGTTTCATCACTATTTATTATTAAAGTGTTTTGCAGCATAAGTCAATATTTCAATTTGTTTTTAACCCTTTGTCTTTCTTGTAGGAATACAAATGTATATGAACATACATTTGTGCAATTCAAGACAAACACAATAACCTGAGAACAGATTATTAGAGGAACAGGTTTATTTTTCTTTTAATCTTAACACTGACAAATTAGGAATCCCCCCAGTCTCAGTTGATTAGTAAGGCATAGATTCAAGTGTCTGATATTTGAAGTCAAAACCTGTGACTTTTGACTCTGAGGAATAGCAATTATATAGGAAGTAGCATAAGTAGTATTTCCTACACTGTAACACCATCCTTCTGCAGTTGGACTTGGATTGCACTTGTGACCAAAAAGAGATATATTATTTAACACAGCCCCTGTGTTTCAGCATGTGTTCAGCCTTTATGAGAATTTAACTACTAGATTTGATTTCCTCACGCAGCATTTCCCTCATGTGTTTACTATTAACATTAAATTTGAAGTAAGAGTTCAAAACATGAGTAGAAACAGTATTTTTCTTAACCATCTTTTTTTGTCAGCTGTAACACTGCTGGGATATTACCCTAGATCCCAACATTACAAGCTAAATGCATCAGTATCAAGGAGGTATTACTGTCACAAATGGAACCCCTTTCAATGCTTCCTTGAGACTTCAAAACTGATGCCCAACAGAAATATACTGGCCAGTTATTCCTGGCCAACACATGCTCCAATATGGCAGAGAAGGCAACTTTTTTTCTACTTTATCTTTGCTACCTTCTTTCACATTTTGTAAACCCATTTTGTGAAGGCTTTGGGACATACAAGGTTTTTACCACAATAAGCACTCACATCATAAGAAACATAAGAAACAGTGTGGCCAGCAGGGCTAGGGAAGTGATTGTTCCCTTGTACTCGGCTGTGGTGAGGCCGCACGTCAAGTACTGTGTTCAGTTTTGGGCACCTTGCTACACGAAGGACATGGAGGTGCTCAAGAGAGTCCAGAGAAGGGCGACGAAGCTGGTGAGGTGCCTGGAGAACAAGTCCTACGAGGAGCGGCTGAGGGAGCTGGGCTTGTTCAGCCTGGAGAAAAGGAGGCTCAGGGGCAACCTTATTGCTCTCTACAGGTACCTCAAAGGAGGCTGTAGTGAGGTGGGGGTTGGCCTGTTCTCCCATGTGCCTGGTGACAGGATGAGGGGGAATGGGCTAAAGTTGCACCAGGAGAGTTTTAGGTTGGATATTAGGAAGAACTTTACTGAAAGGGTTGTTAGGCATTGGAATGGGCTGCCCAGGGAAGTGGTTGAGCCACCATCCCTGGAAGTCTTTAAAAGATGTTTAGATGTTAAACTTAATATGGTTTAGCGGAGGACTGGTTAGCATTAGGTCAGAGGTTGGACTAGGTGAGTTTGGAGGCCTCTTCCAACCTAGATATTTCTGTGATCATGGTGTGATGCTTGACCTAGAATGATTTACCGCTTGTAGTAATACCAATATAAAAATGCTTCTTACCCAAAAGGCATGAAGTAAAGATGCTCTCATATGATGTTTGGACAGCAGGTAAATAAGACAGCTTCAACACTGACTGGTAACTGCAGAGCATAAGCAAAGAGCTGCTAATGGTTTACCATACATTTGGCTCTGTAAAAGAAACGCAGTATTTGTGTCAAGACCACCAAGAGGACCTCTAGACAGAGGTTTACAAGGTGAGTGTGTGTTTCATGAAGATCATTATTCCTTCTCTTAGTGTTCTTGTATAAACCCATCTCTCCTGAAAATGGGAGATTTTGCTTTAACAGGAATCTTCTTAAAGAAAAATGAGCAAAGAGGAGGCCAGCACCCTGGAGAAGCTCTAGAATCTTACAAAAAGATCACAGGACTTTCGACCTCCGTTCATACAACAGAAAGTACTAGGTTTTAATTTATAAAATGAGGTGAAAAACACCTCCCATTCCCAGTAATTCCATTAAAAATAATTATCTCCTTTGAACACTAGCACTATGATTGCAAATTTAAAGCTATTTATGTTTCAAGCCACCATCAACACCAAGGAGGCTCACACTAACGCAACTTTAGCCCAGCTAACACACACCCTACTACCCCTCCCCCCCCCATTCCTTGCCATGACTACAGCCCTGCAATAACACAACCCCACTACTATCTATCTTGAGGCAGTGCTCAGCCCCAGCTGGCTATTTATCCCAGCCCTTACATATGCTCAGCTGTTGCATAATTATAGGCCAATGTCTCTGAGCTGTGCATGCTGTAAAATTCAGGAGCAGATAGTTTGCAAATATATGGCTGGCTATTTGGAACAAAATAATTTACCCTGTTTCTGTCAGCAGGGTTTACAGTCAGAGTATTCCTCCATCCCGGTTTACTGGGAGCATTCAGGAATTTTCTTGTGCCCTTGCTAATAGTAATCAGGTGGATGCTATCATTCCAGATTTTTATTTTTATTATTTTTTATTTTTTTCCTGGTGGGGCAAAATGCTCTGCATAACAAGCTCACATAAAATTTAAAATGTGCAGAATACAACTATAAGTTAACTTTATTGTCTGGATTTAGTGTTAGCCCTTTGCACTGAACACTATTTGCATACATCAGAGATTCCTGGACTGTATGTGTCCAGGTCACTTATTCCTTATTATAATTTATTTCTAGCACAGCAATACCTACAGGCCCCAGGGAAAGACAGTTACACATACATGCATATAATGAAAAAACGATTCTTGCCCTGAAGAGCTCAGTGTAGAACTACCTACCTGGTACAACAGCACCCCATGCAGAGATGCTAGGGTTGTCTCCAAATGAGATGATACATTTATGTAGTATAGTATAATGCCATGCAGAGATACTTTCTGTCCTGGAAGCAGTGTAGTTACATCTCTATAGACTTCTGTCGGGGATAAATTCACTGTAAATAATGTTTAAACTGACAGTTACAATGCTTCCAGTTTTAGTTATCTCTGAAACTATATTTTACCTTGCAGACCTATTCTTTATATTTTCTACCTAAATAGCCATAAGAAAAATAACAGGTAAATGTTTAAAAATGTCAGACTCAGGATAGAATTCAGGGGAGAAGGCACTATTTATTTATTTATTTATTTATTTATTTATTTTTATTTTCTGTGGGTTTAGTTAACAAAATGGTCTAATATATCTTTAAAACAGACTAAATGAATTTAATCAAAAAAACACACAACACAAAACTAATTCCTTTTGATTGTTAAATATGCATATATTTAAATATTCTAAGAACAATTTGCATGCAGGTAGTCCAGGCTGGAATTAATTCTTCAGGGTAGTGTTGAGCCTCTTACAATGAAAAACAAAATTGAATTATGACTAGATGCTTTCTTCTTTTTTGTGGGATTTTTTTTTTTCTTCCCCCTTTTAATAAAGAAGTATTTCAGTACAGGCAGGAATTAGTGCAAGGAAATCCCGTAGTCGGTGCTACACAAGTGGTCCGATTACATTAACACAGTGGTCCCTTCTGACTCAACAGTCCATTAACCTAAGTATGAAGTTAGAGGAGAAGGGGGATAAAATTTGACTGTGGAAGTAATTGATTTTCTCAGGTCAGAAATGAAACCAAATCAGAACATCAAACAGCACTTAGGATCAGCATTTTTATTTATTTTTTTATAACGTGCAGTAAATTGAAACAATTTAGTTCAGTCTGAGTATTTACATCAACCTGAGGTAATCTGATTAAATTCCTTTTAGAGTGTGTTTAATAAAAGCACAGTTGGGATTCATAACACTTAAGGGGAGATGACAAAGAATTCTTGGGCAAGGGGGGTAGTTTACAGGTTTCTTAGGCCCTTTGAGGAAACTATTATCAGCTTGATTGTCTGATCTCTTCCCTATCTCTGTATGTCCACATAGATTACTTTTTATTTTCTATAAGTGCATAAAAATAAGTGCAAAATACTTTGTTTCATACTTCCCAGAACATATCATTGTTGGACAGGAAAAGACAAGCAAACACGGTCTTTGTTACAAGATTTATTTTACATTGGCAATATGGGGCAGCTAAAGAAAAATTAGAATCAAAGAACGGTTAAGATTGAAAGAGATCTCTGGAGGTTGTCTGGTCCAACCTGTGCTCAAGCAGAGTGCCCAGGATCATGTCCAGGAAGCTTTCCTATATCTTCAAGGAAGAGACTCCACAGCTTCTCTTGCTTCCTGATGTTTAGGCAGAACCTCTTGTGCTACAGTTTGTGCCCAGCTCCATCTTCTTTGCACCCTCCCTTCATGTATTTAAAAATATTGATAAGATCACTACTGAGCCTCCTCTTCTCAAGGCTGAACAGTCCTGGATCTCTCAGCCCCTCCTCATAGGAGAGGTGCTCCAGTCCCTTCAATCATTTTTGTGGCCCGACTCTTTCCATGTCTCTCATGTACTGCAGGGTCCAGAACCGGACGCAGGTGTAGTCTCATCAATGCTGAGAAAAGTAGGAAATATTTTAATAATGCATAAAATATAACATAAGAATTTGCATACTGTGATATTTTGTTCTATTTTGGAATTGGGGGGCGGGAGGGGGGGACGACATTTTCAGGTGTCTGTATTTCTCTGAGATAGTGAGATTCTGATTGCCACAAACTTTAGTTACGTCTAAATTTTATCTAGGTACACAGTCTGATATTTCTCTAATCTCTCTCTCTTCTGGGTATTTTAATACAATTATCATTTTAAAGGAGCTTGTATCTTCCTTATACTCAGAAATAATTTGTACTCATTTGGGCCATCTCCCCAAATGTCTGGTGTACTTCAAATGAAGATACCATGCTAAAAATAAATAAATAAATAAGAATGAAATACAAACAGCAGGTTGGGATCTTCCTTTTCCCTCTGGCTAATTTTTTCCCCACAGGTCATAAAAGCTGCTGGAGCAATTATTATCCTGTTAAACTCTGGAAGAGCACTTTTAAATAATTTAAAAAGTGATCTGTTTTTTAACGTAATTACTATCATTATTTTTTGTACATGGGAGTGAACTAAGAGATAAGTACCTTCTAAGTCAATAAATATCTTGGCCTGAAGCCCTAGAACTTTAGTTATCTGTGAAGTGTTTATCTTACTGAAACCTCCCTAGAAGAAAAAAAAAATAATAATAATTATTGCTTAATGATAGCAGAAGCAAGTTTTCTCTTTCAATTATAAAGCAGGATATTTAAAGATTTTCTGGGTTTAGAGAACCATCTCTTGAATCTGGTTGGAAATGTGGAGTATAAAATGAAACACAGGATACAAACCTATTTTTTTTTCAATTGCTTATAACAAAAGTAACAACCGAAGAGTTAGGCTCTGTCCCTGTGAACTCTGTAGGAACCACTCCATTGCTGTTAGTGAATCAAGCCCCCAGGGAGAGAAAGATCCCATTTACTAATAAGATTTCAAGGGTCACCAGGGGAAGACTTTTCATTATAATAGTCTTGTTTTTTGAGCAATGGAAAAGACTTTCCAAGGTGAAGTACTGAGAGATGTAATCTCTTTCTAATCTCTAGGAAATGCCTTTTTCTGTTATTAATATTGCTTCCCCAACATAGACTACAACTCTGGAAAATATGTATCACATGCCTAACATTAGGCACATTTTCAAATCCCATTGATTTCCATGACATTTGGGCATATGCTTAAAGTAAAATTATAGTTCCTTATCCCTTTCGGAAATTACCCCCTGATTTAAAGAACTTCATGCATATATACTGGTAAATAATTTATTTGAAGTTCAAGACCCACAAAAAGGTATAGTAAATAATTAGCTCATTTCATGTGCATCTTTCAAATCTTCACTTTCAGGGCTGTTGCTATTAACAGCTACTAATCATGGATTCATAGAATAATTAAGGTCGGAAGGGACCCTGGACGTTATCTAATCCAACTTGCTGCTAAATGCAGGCTTAATTAAATCAGGTTGCTCAGGTAGATCAGATGAGTTTTGCATGTCTCCAAATATGAAGATTTTGTTTATTTCTCTTATTACTGTTGTTGCTATTAAAATGTTATCTTGAGAAAAAAAAAAAAAAAAAAAAAAAAAAGGAAAAAGTTGAGGCCAAATTTCCTAGATACTCTAAAAACCTGTTCTGTCATCAGTGGCCCTATAGAAACTTTTAATCCATCTTGAAGTGTGATGTTCTGTCCAAAATGTAATGAAAATTCATTATTACAATTGAAATGAAAAAACAAAAAACAAAAAACAAAAAACAAAAAACAGTCATCTGAAATTCCACAGATGACACCAGCTCTAATATATTTTTTCATTTAAAAGCCTTTGCCCTCCCCACACTATTCCAAGTAAATGGGATTTTATAATATCCTCGAATTCATGGAAGATCCTCCCTGCAAAAAGGGACAGAGATATGGTGGTGATGGTATATGGAGAAAAGAAAGAGCAGGTTGCAAGAGATCATAGGAAGGGCATAAATGAGGAGTGGGAACAACAGACTCTTGTCGAATGGCAAGGCAGTAAAAACAGAAAACATCTGTGAGCTAAAAGCCAGAGGACGCAGTTATTTGTAATGGTTCTGTACCTGGGTCCATTTTCTGAGGAATGAGAGGTGGAGAAAGGGGATGGAAGCCTCACCAGGAAGAGGTGAGATTCCTGTTCAAAGGGAGAAGTAGACAGGGAGAAGAAAGACACAATGCCAATCAGAAAAAGGAGGAGAAGATGTCACACAGACTGATGGGAGTTATGAGCCAGTGGTAGTCCGGAGCCTGGAGAAATAATAACTCAGAAATTAGGGGCACCCATGGTCAGATCCACTGGGAGAAGCAGCTCCTAAATGAAAGCTAAGAATATGGGGATGATGGTTCAGCAAGAGATAAGAGCAAAGCAGTGAGAGGACAAGACCTCTAAAGTCTGTAAGGATTATTAGAGACACTATTGAATTGGAAGCACCATTTTTTTACCCTTAAAATAAGCCATGTGAGAAGTGGAATCATGGTGAAATAATAATCACCCATTGATCCAGAAACTACGTCATCAAGCAGGGTATTCATACTCTTCTGGGCCTAACTCAGAAACCACCCACTATTCCTATTTCCTTAACTCCTACTGCTATAGCATCTTCTAAGTGCAGTGTATTCTGTTTTTCTCTCTTTTGCTCTGTAAAATGCAGGCAGGAGATATAGTTATGGAGTATATTTTTTGTTCCAAAACTAGCATAGGCTGTAAAATATTCCTGAGCATCTGCTTTCAGATTCTGATAGATTTCATTTGCTGTTTGATACAATCTCTGTGGAGTCAAAACTGAATATGCTTTCTTGTCCTGTTCTCATGGTCCAGTACTAGCACCAATCTCCTCCCTTATATTATCCTCTCATTTCAGATATTTTCCCTCTGTGAAATCACCTGATATCAGAGCGCTAAGTGTTAAGTACGTCAGACATGCAGCATTGCACAAATTTAAGCTCATAACATAATATTCAGAGGCGATCTGGCTTTTTAAGTTTCTGTTTGTATTTTATGCAAACTGAAAAATAAATACACTTCCTAATCATCATGTGGATGTTATTAGTGTCACTTTGAAGACCATTTCAGAATAATGTCTTTCTTCCTAAGATTTAGTAATTTCTTACATTAAAGTATATTATTTTCAGTTTTGCAATCCACAGCTCTTCACATGTTAGTAAACTAAACAGAAACACTAAGGCTGTATATGTGCTAGTAGATGAAGCTCTACACTGGAAACCAAACATACATTTTGTTAAACTGTTGAAATCACCCTGAATATAGTTTTCGTTATTTAAGGTTTCCCAAACAGTTCTTGGCTATGAAGGGTTAACAATAGACATGCTTCTTCTCTTGGAGAGTCAGGGTGTCCAACAGCATGGATGCAAGTCATTCCATGCAGTAGGACTTAGTGGTGAAGAACATGTCCTGGTCACATTTAATTAACTTGAATAGAGCCACTGATATCACCTACACATTCCTTTGTCATTTTAAGTTACTTAAGAAATATGTGTTCCACATGGATCTGTAATATGTCTTGTTTACCAAATTTGTGGATGAGGACTGACAAACATTCACTTTCTGAACATTTCACTGTATTTTCTACTTGACCTAGGAATCATTTCTTACTAGATTCCATGCTGGCATATCAAAAACTTAGAGTAAAAATCTGATAAAAAGCAGTAGTTCTGCTTGACAACCACCTCAAACAATGCCATAGGTAATACAATCCATGCTTAACAGAAGACATTTGCAAAATGTAGATGTACAGACTTGCAAGCTATTGAATGAGGCAATCATGATGTTTCTATCCCCTCAGAAATAAGAAAACTGTTGGAGTCAATATCTCTTGGCAGGTGCTATAGAGAAAAAGTGAATGAAAAGGAAGAAGATTTGAGAGAAAGATTAAGCTATAATCACTGGAAAAGTTTCTATAATGGGAAATCCAGCCGCTGCTTTGCATGGTTCTATTCTATCTGAGTTGTTCAGGTCAGCATTAAACAATATAAGATTAAGCACTTGTCAGACGAACTAATGAGTTTTGGATTGATTTCTGTCTTCTGTAATGCTACTAGCATTTTTGACAGGTATGATTTATAGGGCATTCTTTGGGCCTGTTCATGAGAAGAGCTGTTTATTTTGGTTGATGGACAGGGTTTCTAATGTTCCCAGTGGAGTGTGCAGATGGCAGGAAGGACAGTAATCTTTGAGACCATCTCTCAATGTCTAGGGTATGTCTCTTATAAATTTGTAATCAAGATCTCAAGAAACTAATGTGGGCAGGCTGCCTCTGAAATTGTTTTTGCGACCTTTGGCCAACGTAATGCTCCCTGAAAAATGTATGTCTGGTACTTTTGCTGTTTAGTAAATGGAGCTTGTATAGGCAATCAGGAAACTATAGTTTCCTTTTTAACTGATGTGACATATATACACAGATGCAGAGTTTTACACATTTACAGTTCTATTCCCTCTGGCTTAGAAGACCTTTTTTTGTACATATTATGTCTATGGATATTTAGTGCACTAGTAGACTATGAAAAAAGCAGTTAGGCAGTCTGTGTTGGAAACCTAATGGAATCTCTAAGGCGTGAAGATAATAAATCTAAGCAATTGTACCACTGAATATTTTTTATTCTCATCTGTTCTTCTTTCCATTTTCTGTTTTATTATTTTTTTCTACTTGTTTTATCTATACTTATGTTGTATTGTCTTCGGCAGAGAAGCACGTAGGCCATGTCTAGACTGGCATAGTTGCATTGACTGAAAAAGCTGTACAAATATTGAGAAAATATCGACCTTTATTTTATCACAGAATCATCATAGAATCATAAAATAGTTTGGGTTGGAAGGGATCTTAAAGACCCTAAATTACAATCCCCTGCCATGGGCAGGAACACCTCCCACTGTGTGTGACTGCCCCATCCAGCCTGGCCTTGAACACTTCCAAGGATAGGGAATCCACAGCTTCTCTGGGCAACCATGCCAGTGCATCACCACCCACATAGTAAAGAATTTCCTCCTTTTATCCAATCTAAACCTATTAGTTTAAAGCGATTCCCCCTTGTCCTATCACTCCACTCCCTAACAATGAGTCCCTCCTCCGCTTTCCTGTAGGCCTCCTTTAGGTACTGGAAGGCTGCTCTAAGGTCTCACTGGGGCCTTCTCTGCAGGCCAAACAACTCCAATTCCCTCAGCCTGTCTTCATAGAACAAGTGGGGTTTCATGAGAAAGGAGTGGTAGGAGAAGAATCATTTTCTTAACTCTAATTTCTAAATAATGAATTCTTAACCAGGCTATAAAAACAATTGAGTAACATTTATTAAGCTTTTTAGTATTTACTAAAAGCTTAAGAGAAAAGAACTAATTGAAGCATCTAGGAAGGACTACTTTCATGACTGTCAGATGGTAAATAGCGGTAACACTACTAAGATGATTCTAAAGTTCAACTCTAATTCCAGTCCTGCACAGCTCAGTTGTTAAAAATTTAGATTACTGATGCTGGGAATTTAATAGGTTTGATTTTCAGAGAATTTAAACTGCTATCATATTTAACCTTAGGCTTACAAGTTTGTAGGTGTTGATCCATTCTAATATACAGATTCTTTTGGTCTTTTCAGCCCTGCTAAATTCAGTGACAGAGCTCTCACTTTTTTTTTTTTTTTTATCATTCTCCTTTCTCAAGTGTGTGTGTACTTCTTTGTACCATTCTGCATATAAGGTGTTGATTTTCCCTCCAGAAGAACTATAAACATTGAACTCAGACTGAACATAAGCAGAAGTATAGTTATGCTTTAATGGCTAGTGGAGATACTGAAGAGTTGACTGACAGCTACCTCTACATAGGCCTATGACACTGAGATGTTCTTGGGTGCATAAGATATCCATACAGGACAGACAGAAGTGACACAGCAGCTGTAGGACAGCTATGCCCTTCCAGACTACCTTCTGCTGGCAGCCCAAATGCCACTTGATGT
This sequence comes from Anas acuta, assembly GCF_963932015.1. Lineage (NCBI taxonomy): Eukaryota > Metazoa > Chordata > Aves > Anseriformes > Anatidae > Anas > Anas acuta. Next base: position 1,014,079 of record NC_089017.1, read on the forward strand.
CTATGATGAAGTAGCAGAATCAAGCCTTGAAGCTTGATCACTTGGAAACCTTCTACTTCAATCCTCTGCACGCTAAAAGTCCCATAGTTTCCATTGCCTCCTAGTGTGCTACCCCAGCACAGCCATTAAAGCATACTGGTGATGGAAGCAGTACTAACAAAAATGATGACAGAGTTGACAGGGAGAAAAACTTCAGCTGGTCAGGGAGTAAAACTCAGCCATGGCAGCGATGGCTTCCAAAGCAGCAGAAACAGCCAAACTTGAGTAATTGACAGATAACAGAAAAGTAACATTTTCCAAATCATATATACTACTAAGTATATACTAAGTATATACTAAGTATATACTAAGTACTACAATACTACTGAAATAACATCTTACTAAGTACTACAATACTACTGAAATAACATCTTATGCCTTGCAATAGGTACTCCTAGTATATAGAGAAATCCAAAAAAACATGCACAGGACTGGAAAGAACCATTGCCATTCAATCACTATCATCAAAATACCTCTTTTGTTTATTCAGTGGACACACTTGGTGCCAGAGCTGTTCCTTGGCTCAAATAACATACTTTACCCTTCTTATCTGCAATATCCTAAATAGTGTAAGAGCAATTTTGCCTCAGCTAAACAAAGCAATGTCTTCTCATGTGATTTTATTTTGCAAACATCCCTTTGCCCTCACTGCAGGGAGATGCTCTGTCACTTTGCTGATGCTCCAAGTCATTGAATTATATTAGTGAAGCATCAAATCTCTGTTAAAACACCATGTCTTGCTGCAGCATGTATAATCTAAGAGAAGCTGCCTCATTATCTGTGAGCATACAGCCCCTGGTTGGTTTAGATCTAGGCATAGTGCACTCAGAGCCATCTGTGAATACAGCAGAGACATAGTGTCAGTTTCCTCATTTACGAATGATTCAATCTTCTTTCTCTAAAGGTTCATCCCTAAACTTGTTCCAGTTTTATTACTTCTTTTTTTAAACCTGCATGTCAAAACTATCTATATAATTCCTGGTGAGTTCTCACCACAATTTTGTGTGGAGAAATTAATGAATCCTTATCTCTACTGAAAATACCTCACCTAGCTAACAATCATAGCTGCCTTTTCCATGGCTGCATGCTGTTGAACACTCTTCTCCTATGATTGATGAGAATATCTTGATCTTTCTTCCCTTAAGATGCTACTAAGTGATGACCTGGCTGTTTATAAATGAAATTCTTGTTATTACTCCCCCATCTCATGAGCTTCCACTTTGTAGTAAGAAAGTTAACCATCTTTACCCTTGTCCACTACATTACCCATTTCTTCCCATATGGTATATATTTTTCCCTGTGCTGATGATGCCTTTTCCCTTCATGCTATCAGCAGATTTAATGAGATGTCACTAATACTTTGTGCCAAAATTATGGTTAAAAAACATAATGCATGAACCCAGCCTTCATCAGTAAACTATTTCTAGACTTCTATCACCTCTTCACATATACATATACATACATATATACATATATATATAACTTGTTTAAAGCTCTTGAAAGATTCCTCATTTCCTGATCCTCAAGAGCAAATATCTTACAGGGCAACCATAAATGTTCAGCCCTACTGGACTTTATTATTATTATTATTATTATTATTATTATTATTATTATTATTATTTGAGCAAATACTGAGAAAATACCCAGTATCTCTATAGATAATTTGTTTATTTGCATGGCACTTTTCTTCTATTTACATCTTTTGAATTTTTCATTCTTTGGAGATTCCTGAAGTGGCACATGCTATTGGATGAAATTGAATTCCAGTTGATAATTTGCTTCCCATTTGCTAGGTTTTGGTACTGTGTAATTACTACCTATGTAGTTTTATGTGAATTGACTTACAGCTCTAGGAGGTTGTCTATTACACCCACCGTAAGTACAATACTCATGGAGTGTTGATTCTATCTTGGTATTGGTCTGAAAAGACAAAAAAAAACAAAAACAAACAAAACAAACAAACAAACAAAAAAACATTACATTAATAAGCTTAATGTTGAAATGATTGAAAATAGAGAAAAAAATATACTTTCAGTTTTAGGGCCAGTCTTGGATTTTCTATAATATCTTCTGGCTCAAACACTGGAAAATTAATGATTGAAATATTCACACACCCCACCTTCACCCAAATGCTCACAGGATGATGCACCAGTTGTCCTCAAGCTGTGTACCCTCTACACTAACAGCAGAACACGGCAGGTTTTTCTCAGGCAGTGGTGGGATGTTTTATGTCACTTAGTCCCTTTGTGTCTTCTTTGGCTTAGCCATAGTTTAAGCCTCAGTAAGCAAACGCTTTGGGATCTAACTTGTTTGCAGCAAGTTCCTGCCAAAGTTCAGAGAGTTACTTCAGGACTCAGAATGAAAACTCAGATTGCACTGCAATTTTATTGACTCCTGCCGTCAATAAATCTCCCCTCCCTCAAATGAATGAGTGAGCGCAGCACACAATCCATTTCTCACCACTGTTTTTCTTTGGTTTGATCTGTTAAGAGCAAAAGCTATTTTGCTTCCTATTTGGCCCCCGCAGGTTAAAAGGACAGATGAATTTGGGTGAAATAGTACAACTGTCACCTACTGATTTCAAATGAGGGTCTGGGAAAGGATTACCCAGGACTTCAGGTGGCAGACGACTTTTTACTCATATTGCAGATCAAAAATTAATTTGTGGGAAGAAAAAAAAACACTCTTGAAGAAAAAATAATAGCTTCAATGGGACATTATAGGTAATCTAAAGTTCACTTTCTGTCCTCAAAACCCTGCTATTCACACCCAATAGCAGATGAATCAATCCCAGGCTATTATAGATGATTATTTCTTCTGTGTATATAGCAATAAAACCTTATGGGCATGACTATTGTCTTCTCATTTCCCATCTGTGGCTTATGTCAGTGAGCTCTACCAGTGACCTCTTCTAAAACCATGGCCATTCTGTGTTTGTACTGCAATTTCCTCACTTGTGCAGTGAAAATAATTACAACTTTATTTCCAAGGGCATATGAAGAATTGTCATTGAATAATGTTCCATGGGTCTAATTCAAAGTCCACTGAAGTAGTTGAGGACTTATGAGTTGAATTCAATACACTTTCAATCAGGTGCTATAAAGGCCAAACCATTCTATTACAGAACAGTTCTCACAATTAATTTAGCCCCATTTACGAGGCAGCAAATCATTTAGCAGTCATCCCTAATTTCTGCAAACAGATTTGTTTATTCATTTATTCATCATTCATTTTTCATTCCATAATTTTCAGCCTTTGGCAGGTGCACAGTAAAATTATTCAGTGTATATTGCCCAGAATGCTGTTCTGTGGTTGCCTATCTGAATCATATGGCAAGGGTTTAATCTGCCTGGTGAAATGACTGAAAGGGAAAAAATAACGATAATTGTGATATGTTTTCTTCTTCTTCTTCTTCTTCTTCTTCTTCTTCTTCTTCTTCTGTTTTGTCTTCTTCTTTTTTGTCTTCTTTTTCTCCAACTGATGAGCCTGCTAGAAGTTTTTTTGACTCACATGCAGACCCCTACAGAAATTTAATTTACATGGATTAATTTCACTGTATGAAATGCCCAAATGCAACCTTTCTATGTGGCCTTTCCTGGACATTTTGGAATTATGTAATGCTTTATAAGCTAAGCTTTTAGGTAAATTAGATGTTTCTGGTATTCTTTGACAATGAGGCCAACTGGCAAGGATCAGCCCACATCTGCACTCCATTTCTTACCATTCAAAACAGAGTGTCTGTATCCAAAGTGCCAGGTGAAGCCTTCCAAACTTCTCTGGGAATTGTTTGTAAGAATGCATGTCAGCCCAGAAGGAAAACTGTTTATTTGTAAAAGTTTAAGAGATTAAAATTCAGAATCTGTGAATATCCTTTGAAAACCATATCCTCTGATGTCTGCAGAATGCTGACTGAAAACTCTGCTTTTAGATGAATAAATATTTTTTTTTTACAGAAGACTAATAAGGATTATTGGATCTGTGCAACTTTAGGCATATAATTTGGTCATCTAATTTATCTTCTGTCTCCACTGATAATGCAGCTGAGAAAAACATATGCCTCCAAAGACTCATTTGGAGAAACTGCACAATGTTAAGACATTTGGTGTCTTTAAATACTTGCAATCCATGAATAAAATGATCATGTGAAATTTAGATATTATATTAATGGAAGTGTAAAATTTTCTCACATTCAGATCTTCTCTTTTGTTTGTTCATGGGTTTTGTTTATTTTATTTTCCAAATCTATAAATGTATTTTCAAGTCCTGACTTAAAGTAATTTGAATTTGAAAAGATTGAAAACGACACCTTAAATAATTTCAGTATACATGTAAAATAAAGATATCAGACCGAATCTTATGGCAATAGTAGAAAATCTCAAGAAACAGAGATTTTAAGAAGACCACGGGGGATTTTAAGAACAGATTATACAAATATGTACCTGAAAGGCACAGTGTGAGCTAATATTTTCCTGGTGCACAGTAGTGAATCTGAAAACCTATTGAGATACTGATTATCTTATTATCTGTGAGTCTAGGGTTTTACAGATTTATGTTTGTTAAAATCTTATGACCAGAATTTCATGGCACCCTGCTGGACAATATGCAATCAGATAACAGTAGAGATAATCAAATTAGAGGTTTCAATTTTGATAAAAGTATACTTAATCCTGTTTGTCAAAATACAAAATGTCAGTGATTATTTTAATGGACATTTTGCATAACGTAATTAATTTCAGAGTTGTGTGATAATTATGTGACTTTCTCCAATGACTTAATGTTAAGATCTAGAAGGGAATGAAGAAAACATTTTATCTACATGTGTTAACATCATATTGTTTAACAGGTAGGGAAACAGGAGAAAATAGAAAAAAAGAGGACTGGTTTTGAAATCCCTATGAATCACAAATAACCATGGTTTTATCCATGTTTTTAAGCATTAATGGCCTATGAGTACTTGTGTTTGATGTCAATAATTTGAGTCAATAAATTATTTTGTATGCAAACTGTGAAGCCAAACAGTTTTGACAACATACAAAATGCTATGTTCCAAAGATATGTATAAAACAGTATTTAGACATCAGAATAGCATCACAGGAGAATGAGGCCTGTCGGCCTGAGAAATACACACAACTTGTATGTCCTGGTATAAAAGAAATCCCTTTCAATGAGGGATTAAAAATCTGTTCCTGGCCTTTGTGACTCAGGAAAGCACTTTCAGTTCCTGATCTTTGTAACTTTGACCCTGCTAGCTCACATCTTAAGCAGAAGACACACTACCTCTTGCATTTGATTAATTCAGTAACATATCACCTCAGTCTTGGCTTCCATCTTCCAATTTAAACTCTTCAGTGAAACCTATTAAAGCCATTATTTTCTACTGGAGTAAAATCTTTGTTGCTATTCGTCTGGGGGCTCCATGGAGAGCAAAAGAAGGACTACATATGACCTTCAACAGGAGAAGTCTCATTGGGTTTACCGCCACACTGATGGCCAACAGACCAACTTTTAAGGTGTTTAGGATATATTATTTTAGTGACTACAGTTTTAGTAGAAATTTAATCAACTAGCGCCTGTTAAATATTTATCCAATTATGCGAGTGACAAGCGAAAAATGAATGAATCCCTTTTAACGTAATATAAAATAGCACATAACAGAAGGGAATTTTATCATTAAAGATATAATGAGATCATGAACACCTCCAAAGGGGTGAGTTAATCAAATAACACCATAATATGACAAGCAGCCTGTCAGAAGAAATTCTATTTGCTGCAGTGTGCAAGTTGCGTTTGAGTTAATAATTGAGTCGCATAACCATTCTACCAACCTTGTTAGAGGATGTCACACTCAACTTCATTGATGAAGGAGGACAAAAGAAGATTGTATGAAAGGGGAATTCCAAGAGCTGATATTGACAGTGGGTGTAATTACAGGAATTGCTGACAGTTACAGATACAGACCTTTCCCTCCAGGCATATATTGTCTATTGCATTCCCTCCCTCAAAATAATGATTAAAAAATAAGTAAAAATATATATTTGAAGAACTTGCTTTGTGTACAGAACAGTCTTTAGCATATGGCAGAGGAGAATCAAGATTTGTATTTTTATTCTGAAAAAGAAGTCTAAGGCCATATCCTTAACTGGTCCAAAACATTACAACTCCATCGACTTCAACTGAGCTCTGATGATTTACACAAGCTAATGTTCTGTCTCACAGTATGTAATCTTTTCCCATTAATGTTTACCTGCTGTGCCATAATGACTACAAAACGCCCGACAATAGCTAGACAGTGGGTGTGCTGTGACTGCCACTTACTACACGAATCATAATCACGCTACCGGTACCTTGTGCTTCCTCCATTTATTTGTCATATCCATCTGGTGTCCCTCCTACACAGACTAAGAGTAGAGACTATCTACAAGTGCAGTTCTCATCCCACACTGGGATTGCAAATGGTATTGTAGAAGGAATAAGCAAAAATCAGCATCTGATTTCTAATAGAAATGACAAAATAATATAGTCTCACCCCACAGGAGCTCAAAGCACTTGGACTACTTCATAAGTCGTGTTTTGTAAAAGACAAAATATAAAGTACTAAAATAAAAAGAATCAAAGGATTAGCTTGTGATTAATCTATTGGCAGGTTTTCTTCCAGCTGTAACGGAATGAATGATGAGGAAATTCATATCATTATTAAGCATTACCTCACTACAGGTACTAAGTTTGCTACCAAGTTTAAAGCTACAGATATGCAGTCATAATAAGTCTTGAATATTGGCAAAATCATTAAAATTCATATTTCTGAAAATTCTCTAAATAAATAAAAAAAATCTGCTGACAGTTTGCTAGTCCTAGATAAATTTGCCTTTAGAAAACCTCAAAACAGCTCATGCAGAAAAAACTCTTGTGGATTAAAAGTTTAAAATCATGTTCACTTGTCTACAGTGACCTATCTTATTGACCATCTTACTGACTATCTCACTGATCTTGTGATCTTCATTTAAGAGCAGAAGACTTGAGAATGTCTCTGAACTTTGTCTGAAAAGTAGCTTCATCGAAAAATAATAATTTTTCAGTAACTGGAATATAACAGCCATATCTGAAATGGATCAAAGAAGAAAATACTATCATAGCAGTAGGCAGAAATAACACCAACCATAATATATATATATATATAATATGTATATATGAATATATATATAACATATATGTATGTAACATATATATTCATATATACATATTACATACATGTATATAATATATGTGTTATATATGAATATATATGAATATTATATGAGTATATATGAATATTATGAATATATATATATTCATATATATATATATATATATATATATATATATATATATATATATATTATTTATGAGTCTGTTACCACCTATCAATTCAGAACAGTGCTTGACTTCCACCATCCTTGTGCTTATACTTTGTGCTTCCTTGTGCTTCCTTGTGCTTCCACTACCATGTGCTTATAGATTTTCTGTATCTTTCAGGAAAAGCAAACAGCTTCAGGGAGGAATATTAGGTAGCACCCTACATAATGTGAAAATATCTAGGAAATGAAATGATAAACTTGAGGGAGAAGGCGATGTATTGAAATGTATCTCTCATGTCTCAGTATGCAAGGTGTTAAAACACTGAACAAGCCTCTGGAAGTTCGGTCTAGAAAGGATCCCACAAAGAAGCAGCAGTTTTTGTCTCAGAAACTGTCTTGGTTATCCATTGGTAAGGTATTGGACGAGTTTCCCAAGGAGGTGGTAGAGTCGCTGTCCCTGGGGGTGTTTAAGGAAAGGCTGGATGTGGTGCTTAGGGACATGTTTCAGTGTGTGACATTGGTGGTAGGGGGATGGCTGGATCAGATGATCTGATTTCCAACCTTAATGATTCTATGCATTAACCATACAGCTATCAAAGTCAGAACAATTCTGATGAGCTGGACACAGGTTCTCCTATCAAATACTACGAAAAGATATCATTGTATCAAAGTGTAACATCAAATTGCATCAGATTGTCATCAAAATGCTACCCAGACCAGACCTTTAGTAGAACACTACAAGCACACCCTTTATTTCAGTCATATGCCAAGATTTCAGTTGCTACTGAAGCTGTCTATGAACTTGCACATTTGGTAGGCACTCTGGCAGAGTACTACAGCATGCAGACACAGAAGGCTAAACAGCAGAGCTATAAATAAAGCAGAACCCTGTTTCCAAGAAACACTAACACCTACACAGCTTGCTATCTGTAAGAGTAGTGAAAGATCAAAGTTTTCTGTACTCATTTTCAGACTGAGAAGTGACAGGGAGAGAGTACAACTGGAAGCAAATTTAATGAAGAAGAAACTCTAATGACCAGATAAATAACAAATATATAGAACAAAGAATATGTGTCCTAGACAGATTTACATTAATTATCTTATGGCAGAGCTGTAGAAGACACAATAATCTATTTTCATCACAGATCCTTTGCAGTCAATATATTAAGAGACAAGATATTTCGGTCACATTTTCTGCAAGTTGAGATACAGAGCTCTGATTTTTTGTCTGTATTTAAATCAGATAAATTGGGATATTTTTATATTGTTCCTATATCTCAATTCCTCATAAATTGCTTATTTGCTTATTTCCTTTTAGCTGTAAACTTCTTAAACTTTTCAAAGAGATTTGAGAAGAAGGCTTTGAAACTTGGGCAGTGTGAATCTCTTTAAACTGCGTATTTCTACCTGATGGCCCTCAAAATATTGCAAAAGCTACAGAAGAAGTAGAAGGATGTAATTTTTTATGTATCATTACCTTCTTCACGAGTTGGAACAGATCAGCTCTGTCATTGCAATAATGTTGCTAACAGTGAGAGACATTTTTCTCCATGTCATAAGTATCTGAAGAAGCAAACTCACAATTCTAGTCCTGATGCTATTGTACTGCTTTGAAGAGCTGTGGCAGACAGGGCTATTGTAACAGAATTACAATGCCATAGGTATAATAGCGTCTGAACCACAAGTCTGCATAAGTATTTATCATCTCACTCGAGAACTGAATGCAGAATGCAGAGACAGATCTTGCATACATTCTAAACACTATTGAAGCACATCTGGGGGGCTTGTAAAATTTTGTAAAACAGCTGACCAAGTTCTAGAAAAGAAAAATTCCAGATTTTTTTTTTTTTCCTGGTTCTTTAGCTTTCTTTCTTCCTAGAGAATGTTCATTGTAAAGAAAGGATGATGCTTATTTTTAAGATTCTGGGAACTGCAGCAGATTTACAGGTTTAGTTGAAGTCACATTCAAAATAACTAAATAAATAGAGTTTGTAAGCACCTAGAGGATAATAAGAGAAGAACAACAGCCCACTTACATTCATCAAAAACAAAACATGTCAAACTAATCTAATTTCTATTATGACAAGGTAACTGGCTTTGCACATAAGGGAGAAACAGGAAATGTCATATACTTTGACTTTAGCAAAGCTTTGACACTGTCTTACATGGAGGACTTACAAAAAAAGTTTGACAAACATTATCGAGGTGAAACTAGAGTGCAGGATTAGATAGCTGCTGTCAAAGCATCAAAATCTGATAGCTAACACAATATACCAATAGAGTCAGATTCTGCATGAGGTCTGGTACTGTGCGTAATTTCATAAACAATTTGGGTGAAAGAATAGAAAGCCTGCTTATTAAAGCCTGAGATAGCACCAAGGTGAGAATCTGCAAACACAGTGGGGATTTAAACACAATTGTTTAAAACAATTGAAGACAAACAGAGGAAAAGTACAGAGATGCTCAGTAAGGTCAAATGTAAAGTAAAACCCTTCAAAGTACAGAACTACACAAATACCAAAGCAGTTTTCTGGCTTGGAAGCAATGTTGTTGAATGGGATCTAAGAAATATCAGATTACAGCTGAACAAGAGTCACAGCTGAAGAATCAAAAACCTTGTGCTCATCCATAGAAGGAACAATAACATGGGAGGATAGGGACTGTTGGTAAAAGATCCTCAAAAGAGACTGAAACTGATTTGTTCAGGTCTAGAAAACATGACCTAGGAGAAAAGTTTAAAGAAATTAAGATCACTTAATCTAGAGAAGGGAAAATTGAGGGAAAATGGTCTTCAGAAATAAAAGGTAGATATAGAGGGGAAAGGAATAAATTATTTTCTATCTCTACTACAGTTAGGCCAAGTAGTAGTAAAGTGAAGATTAAGATCTAACATCAAGAAAGGTTTTCATTACTGGAGATTTTTAAGGAAAGACTAGTTTTTGTTACAAGTGGCATAGTTGACCCTATCATTATGAAAGGAGATGGACTACATAACCTCTTGGTGACCCCTCTAGAAATGTTTCCGTTGATTTCTACAAGAAACACAACAACAACAAGATTTCTTTCTTTGACAGATGCACCTCTCCCTAATTGAAATGCAAATACATGGTGAATAGTAACTATCTCTTTAGGGTTCACAAAATATACTGAAGCAACTACTGTAAAGTAAAATACTTTCTAAACTAGGACTGAATATACCTGAGAATTTTAAGCTACAGCAGATAATCTCAAATTAAACATTTTTATGTGCAAATTGGTGTGCCTTTTTTTATTGGGGGGGGGGGGGGAGGGAGAAGGGGGGAGACGAAGGGAGTATTAGAGAAGTACAGTATACAAAACTCACTAATTTGATTTGATTAATTCAATTAACTATACTGAATCATTGATGTATCATATTTACTGACTTCTTTCTGTAATACCCTGACATCTGAAAAAGGGGTAAAAGGGAATTAGTATGAGAGATGCAATGATGAGTCAGGAGTGAAAAGTTCATTTTATATTTCCTAAGACCTGGAACTAATTTTCTTCTGTTGTTACTGCCCTGTCTGCCGGAAATCCTGTTTGGAAGAATATAATATACAGCCACAGATCTGGCTCTATAACTTTCCAAAACATGTTGGCTTCTCATCAACTAGAGTGAATTCTTCCAACACTACTGCCCTTGGCAGCTTTGATGGCCTCCACTCCCAGAGGCAAAGAACAAATCAGAGCAAGCATGCCTTGACTGAAAATTCAGAGGGATTCAAAAACAGAAGGAAAAGACTGAAAAATTGCTCATGTCTCTTCCCCCAAACAACGTTAGCCAAATTTCGAAGAGCAGACAAAGCAAGCAAACAAGAAAACAAAACAAAGCAAAACAAAACTACAACAATTACAGAGCAAGTTATATATTCATAAATGAGGTGATTGTAGGGGACAATCACACAGGCAGTTCACTGCCATTTTGTACCATACTTGAGTGATAGAGTAAACTGAGATGTCCAACTTTCTGTAATCCAAATGATCCTGTCATGTGCCCAAATGAGCAGATGTCCCATTTACAATTTGTATGTATATAAATGTCAGGCAAGCTTCACACCAGGCTCTTCATATAGTCAATGGAAAAAAGAGGCACCTCCAGAGGTTGATTCATTTGTTCTGTCTTAGATATCTATCTTAAAGTGATATTAATCACACTCTTGAAATGTTCATTTATTTTTCTGTACTACAGATAGAGCTTGTAGTGACTAGCTCAGAGTCAAATACCGAAGTTATAGCAAATGTATCCTTCCCAGAGCTTGAGACACTCCAGGCAAAAAGAAGCTGAAGGTGCATTGAGTAATGTGCACAACTCATTTTAGAGCACAAACCAAAGAACATAAAAGTGTAAGTGACAATTTTATCATTGGACTGGTACAGAATTGCATTTCCAAAATTGAAAATATTGAAATACAATAACAAATGAAGAAAAAAATTGAAGGAATCATCTCACAGGATTTTAGAGACTTACTGCACTTCTGCTTTAAACATCCAAGGTGCTTTCAGATATAACAGAAGCTAGAATAATCAAATAAGAGCTGAAACAAAATTCCAATAAAAATTATGTTTAAGAATTCCCATATCAACCACATTAAATATTTAAATGTGCTAGCAGTTTTTCAGAATCCAAGCAGACCTTCAAAGAATTGGAATTTTATTGCACTACTTTTTAACCAGTGTGACAGTTCAACAGAGAAGATTCCCCTAGATGCCCGTCGCGGCTTTGTCTTGGGGATTAATTAAAATTTGATGAGGTATTTTTATGGCAATCAGGCTTTCAAAAATGAATTTTAAGGACATGCTAGAACCATAATAGTATTGGGGATAAACAGGTATGTAAAGGCTTTCCAAAATGTGAGAATTACACATATAACAACATATCCATATGGACAGATTCACCACTTAGTTAAGCCTGAGTAAACTTTTGACTTCACTGCAATGATTAATTAAACTCAGTGTCCTGTGGCGTAAGCTGAAATAATATTCTGCCCTGCCTTAAATCTTTTTTTTTTTTTCTTTTTCTTTTTTTTTTTTTTCTTTCACTTGCTTTAATTACAAAGTTAGGATATAAGTAACCGCAGAATTCATCCCATACAGACCCATCGTTCTTGGGAAAGGTATTAACAAAGCTGGTGGGGTCACTACTATTGGTTTTATGTGGAAAGGTTTTAGTAGCAAGGGGTTTGCAGGGGTGGCCTCTGTGAGCAAAGCCCAGCTGTTGCCCCATGTCAGACAGGAGACAGTTCCAGACCAGTCCAAAAGGGACCCACCACTGGCAGAGCCAAGCTAATGTATGATTCTGGTCGTGCCTCTGGGAGAGCAGATTGAAGAAAGGAAGAAAGGGGGGGGGGGGGGGGGAATGAAGAAAAACAACAAGAAAAAAAAATGTTGCACAACAGCTGCTGGGAGAGTGAGGAGTGAGAACCAGCCCTGCAACCCCCAAGGTCAGTGCAGCAGGAGGTGCTCCAGGCAGGCAGCAGCACTTCCCCTGCGGCCCGTAGAGAGGCCCCTGGTAGAGCAGGCTGTCCCCCTGCAGCCCATGGGTCCCACATGGCGCAGATCTCCACACTGCAGCCTGTGGAGGAGCCCCTGGTGGAGCAGGTGGATGTGGTCTGGAGGAGGCTATGGCCCATGGAGGAGCCCCTGCAGGAGCAGCTCCCGGGCTGGAGCTGCAGCCCATGGAGAGGAGCCCATGCAGGAGCAGGGGATCTGGGGGGAGCTGCTGCCCACCCGTGGTGGACCCGTGCTGGAGCAGTTTGCTCCTGGGGGATGGACCCTGTGGGACGGAACCGTGTGGGAGCAGCTCTTAAAGAGCTGCTGCCTGCGGGCAGCCCTCTCAGGAACAGTTCAGGAAGGACAGCATCCCATGGGAGGGACCCCATGTGGAGCAGGGGTAGAAGGAGACACTGAAGGAGTGGTGGAGATGAAACATCATGGACTGACTGCAGTCCCCATTCCCTGTTCCACTTAGTCTCTTCCAACCCAAACCATTCTATGACTCTATGATAAGACAGATGAGGTTCCAGTGACAACAGCAGATAGCACTGCAGAGCTGCCATGAAGCTGTTTGTTTCTTGGTCTCTTATTTTCCTGATGTTTTAGTGATGAAAATTGTGGTTTAAGTTTCAGATAATTGCCTTTGAGAAAGAATGAATGGTGTGGATAGGAAAGGGTTCAAAGATGCTGGGCTTCCTTCAAATGTTGATTAAAAGATAACTTGATTATCATGGTAAATCCAAGTACATAAGAAGGGCTGTATTAGCTCAGGCTGAATGCCCAGACAGCATGCTACCCGGTCTCTGACAACAGTCAAAAGTAGATGGATAGGAAAAGTAAAATAAATTAGAATAAATTAGAATAAATTAGAATAGTCTTGCAGCTTCCTCCGAGCTCCTGCTCAGCTGCTACCTGAACTGAAGATGTTGTCTTTCATTTAACAATCCTGTACTGATTTGACTGCCATTAATGAATATTCTCAATTACTTCTAAATGCATGCGAAGTGTAAACATCTTTGGTCCTTAAAAAAGGACCAAAGATTAGCCACAGTAAAACAGCCATTTAACAGCCCTATATCAGAGTACCTAGCAATAATCATGTGGTAATAGAGTTCAATACAGGAGGCAGGGTATAGAAAATCAGTTTTGCACTTGACCAGGTTTTGAACAGATACTAAAACAAAGATCATTTGCACCTTGGGAAAGTGTGCTAACTTAGACTGTGCTAGTAGTCCAACTACAGCACCTCACACTTTGCTCTGAAAATCAGAAACACTATTGAAAAAAAAATGTTTTGTACTATGTATTTCATTGTACAGAATTTTGAAGGTCAGCCTGAGCTTCACTGCCAGCTACCGGTGCTAACCACTTCAAAAACTAGCTGGGGTCTGCCTGGAGGAGATAAACTGCGTGTGATATAGGCATATCCTCAGGAGAAGGAAACCGAGATTAGATATGGGCCATTGCTCTTACATTGTAAACTCTGGTCTACTGACAACTGGAACTGAAAGCATTCATTTGTTTCAGTTAAATCACCAAAAAGATATAAGAAAAGGTAATAACATACAGATACTGCTGACCCAAGTCCCATTCATTTTGGCAACATAAAAGCAAAAGGCTTAAAATGTATTAATCTATGGTTCTCTGGCAGTTCAAGAGTGCCTGAAACATTCATTCTAAGGAGCATGTAGTTGTCGATGGCTGATCTATGTCTTGTCAATTCTGAATGTGAAATAATGAGTTACACCTAGGTTGGTTCGAATCTTTTTTTTTCCACCTCTCCTTTGGAACCAATTACCAAAGTAACTCTGAAACAGCTAATGTGATATACAGTCTTTACAATCAGCAGATTTTCCAGGAGCATCAATCAGTCAACTGTCTGAAGCTCTGAGATGGAGCTTAACTCTCTCTAAATGAATAAAAGGAAACCATCTGGAAGACGCTTGCCTCCTGAGCAAGAAATAAAGATGTGCTGAATTTTAGCTCACATCATTACAGAACATTTGTGAAATGTCAAGAACAACAGAGGTCATTTCATATATCTGTGTACTTGTAGCACCTAATTTGAATTTCACACTGATCTTTGTCTCCCATGATTTTCTCCTTTTCTGGGTTGGAAGTCCTACCTTCCAAGACTGTCAGAAGGTGGTGCAGAGTAGTCAAAATCAGATAGAGGCAAACCTCTTCATGGCCAATCCCATCTCTGTCCATTCCTGAGCTGGTGAGAAGCTGATGCAGGATCCTCCCAAACCAGCTCAGGGAAGTCCTGTAAGCCCTTGTAAAGTCAAAACTAAAAAAGCCTTGAAAGAAACCAAGAAATAAGGGAAGAGAAATGGGACAAGGGTAACATAAGTAAAACAGAAGTTAGAGCCTGACTTCTAGGCACCAACATAGCAAATGTAAAATACACATTTAGGTAGACAGGCAGATGTGGGTTGTTGACCTGATAGTCCATCATGAAAGAGGGTTGCACTAATGGGAAAGAAACTTTCTCTAAATCAGTTTCTCACATCTCTTGCCCCTAGGAGGCAACAGCACCTGGGAAACTCTCATCACCTTGTCCTGAGGAAGAGGGGCACCTGGGCAAAAGCTTTTGCAGGGTTTTCCAAAGAAACCGAGAGTATACTGAACTACCACTGATTATTATGAATTCCCACATTTTGTTTTTATTGCCCTCATACAGATGTGCATGGTTTTACAGGTGCTTTTTTTTTCCAGACGTTTTCTAGAAAAAAATTATTCCTCTATCAAAACATGCCAGAAATGAGTTCTCTCACACAGCACTAGCAAGAAGCTAATTTTGTTTTGAGTGAGGATGTTCAACTAAAAATTAATCGCTACTGCATGCAAAGCAGTCAAAAAGAGGTGAGACTTTCGCTGTAAAAGCTCCTGAAGGTAACATAAAATGGACAAATGTTCCTATTAGGCTTATCACACTTGGAAGATTTCAGAGAGTCAGCATAGATTGATTTCCTCTTGGCACTTAGCCTGGACATTTAGATGGACATTTAAAAGATTCGCAATTGAGACAGTTGTAAGACTCCTCAAAAAAAGTATATGATTGTAGGTGGGTCTGTTTCTAAATGAGAAGTAGACTGAGCAGTTTTATTGGACTATGCTCTATACACCTTGAAGATTCTCATGAAAGTTATGTAAGTGACATTGCAGCTAGCTGTCCCTACATTTCCCTATATTTCCCTCTAATTTATGTGTACTGCAGTAGGCATACTATGAAATCATATTCTACATTTTAGCTGCCTTTCATTTTCTGTTACAACACTAACACAGCATCTGCCCATGGTAGGAAGGAAATAATTAGTCTAAACTGCCTCCTTAAAACAAGAACAATCAACATTTTTCTCCAAGAGGAAAAGAAAAAATCATCCTTGTCAAGAGAGTAGGATGCAGGCAGGGTGCTATAATGTTTCATATAAACATATCACACTTCCCTAATTGATGCACAGGTTTTGTAAAACCATCCAGGTGTATGTTGGGCTGGTTACTGAGATCATAGAGATCTGATTTATTATGCCACAGCCCAGCCAATTCTATGGAGGACCAAATTGTCAAATTGCCTTTGAATCTCAGCGAACCCCAAAGGCTTTTGCTGATCTGTTACTCCAGCATAAACTACAGTCTCGGGAACACACACTTATTAAAAATATATTATTCATATAATCTTTGTCCTTTCTTCCTAGAGGAGATGTTTCTTCAACAGAGGAGGTTGGGAAGTTTTATCATCCATTGTTTTAGAGATCACCAGTTAGTCAACTTTCTAAACACAAATATCTGCTTACCACAAGGTTTTATTTCAGGAAGAGATCTTTTGATCTTTTCTGGAGGGTTTTGCTCACCGCTGTTAAAATGTACGTTAGCAGGGAAGGCTGACATTAGTTTCCAGCAGAGAGATGCATAAGAAGAAACACTGACCTAATGATATCCTCTGCAGTGTTTTAGAGATAATTCCCACATCTGATTTACACCCATAATTTGTTGGTTATCACTATGATCAAACTTTTTCTGCCAAGATCTCACCCTCTTTATGACTTTTATTCATGATGTTTAACCAACAACCTTTTCAGCAGGGCTGTAAATGAAATGCCATTTCTCCTTCCACAATACTGTAACTAAAGTCAGCAGACTGTCAGCTGTGGCAGATTGTGCCTGGTCTCTATAATTGAGTTTGATTAAGACTTTTGTTGCCATCACTGGTTTTATTCCCTTTCCCTGTAAACATTTTACATTTTCTTATTGTTAAATATTGTTTTGCTTTGTTTATCTGCTAGAGCTGCCACAGAAGACAAACATTCAAATATAGAATTAATGAACATTTATGTCATTGTATTCAAAGGAACATAAGGTTGGGAGGGGGAAAAAAGAGACATTCTAATTCTTGGAGTGTTTGGTGGGAGTTTATTTCACAAACACTATCATTATATTAACAACAATTTAGCAGTATGTTTCACAAGACTTTTGTTACTTCCAGGAATGGGAGGATGGAGTATGGATGCAGTGTTTGTCTTCACTAAATTCTTTTTGAGGGTCACAAGCAGACTTAGCTGCCTGCAAATAATAGGAAAACAGAGTTTCTGCTTCCTGGTATTTCACCACCATTTGGATAATGTAAATTAAGTGGAAACAATCCAAACTGGGAGCAAAGCTACCTTGCTTGCAAAGGAGAAAGACATTCAGAGCTCTATATAGTCACCCCCACAGATGTAACTTCTTCCATGTCAGATGCAATCCACACAGTGCAACAAATCTGACATTGGATGCAGGGGAAAGTATAACCTCTTGGAGCAGCAGACAGAGCCCAGATGCCTCTTTTCCCTGCATTCATTGCAATGGAAAAGGGTGCTCATCCTCTTCTAGTGGGGGAAAACAGATTCAGATTCTTTAGAAAGCACCCAGTGAAACATCCTTGACTCCTAAACTTAAGAAGACAACATTTTCTTCTAAGTCTTTAAAAGCCTTCATATTCCTTGATAAGGGAAAGGAAATGTTTCCTTAAAAAAAAAAAAAAAAAAAAAAAAAAAGCTGTTTTACCAGCAGTCTTCTTAGGGGTTATATAAGGGGAGCATCCCACCCAAGCTAGAAACATTTATTTCAAAAAATTACCATGATGAATTCATAAATTGGAAAAAAAAAAAAATCAAACAACAAAAAAAAAAAACTTAATTATCTGAGAATTCTTGGAAGAAAACCTTTTTCCTTTTTAAAATGTAAACTTTGTAATGCATTGGAAAAATTGCCAAGGCTGTGCCTAACTTACAATTTCTTGACAGCTTTTGATCAACAATAAAATATATCTTTGAAAAATATGTGTGGAAGAGAAACAAAACATTCAATGTTTAAGTTCCTTATAAAAATATTCAACAGCTGTTTCCAAATTAATTAATCTTCAGTGATGTCTGTGCCTAGGTTACCAGTCTGCTTTCTACCTTCCTGAATTATGGCCAGGTCTTGCAAAATATATTCTCCCCTGAAACTACATGAATTATTTGCATAAATTAATCCCCGTCTCTTTTTGTGTTTAACAAAAAACTAGGTATGGTCTAGTAGTGTGTAAATAAACCTTACCAAATTAACTCCTGTAGTATCAAGGCTGAATAAATGCCATGCTTACCTTTGTGGCAGTTCCATTACACCTAGGCTGGGGTCATACTTTCTCATTAATGAGGTGCCTATAACAGGACCAGAAACAGGATAAATAGTGAGGGACTCTTCAATCAGCTGAAGTTTGTTCTCATATCAGTACACTGCAGACATATCTAGTTAGCTTTCCATTAGTGTTAATCAAGCATGTTCCTTGTGCATCAGCTGGGAGTTAAACCTTGGTCTGTACTTCTGTACCATTCAGTCTGTGATTTAATTTCTTACACTGGGTAACGCTTCACAAATAGGCCTAAATTGATTTGTAGTGATGGTGCTTAGACCACTGTAACTGATATATGATTAATCGATAGCTATGCTGGAATTCATCAACGTCATGTTTATGAACTGCATGCTAATTAATTTGTTATCTGCCTTGACATTTTAAGCTTTTCAGAGTTCACTTCTTGGTTATTATTTATATTTTTAAGTATCACTATGTGAACCCAAGCAAGCGTATTATGACTAGCTGTGACAACCAAGCATGGCCAAAAGGAAACCCCCACAGGGATGATGAGTGGGCATAGTTTGATGCTGATCTCTTTGACTGGGCTGGTATTCACTCTAGCAGCAAGGCAGCCCCAGAGCTTTCTGAAGGGAAAGAGTCAGACCCAATCACATAGGGCCAGCCCCAAGGCAACCAGATCCAAGGTGATGGGATGTGGGAGCAGGCACTTTTGTTAGTACCTGCTCTCCATCCCTCTATATTTTGAAGGACACAGCCACTAAGATAACCACAACCTGGGCAGGGGTTTTCCTCCCTGCCTCCCGTGACTATCATATCTATCCAATTTCTTCCACTGAACTCCATGAAAAATCATTGTTTCACTAAAATAATAATCCCTCCCTTGGAGCTCTCATTACAGAAATACCACACATGGCTGCTTTTACGTGCAGCTCCTTGGAGGACAATGAATGTAATCAGCCAAATGCACAGGGCTCGCTGGGACAGAGCAGTTAACAGCAGGCAGCCAACACCTAAACACACTTTCAGGTATTGATCTGGGAGCACACACAGCAGATTTGCCTGCTCATTTTTTACTCTGTGAATCAGAAGAGTTAAGTATGTGTGGTCAAAACCAGAAATAAATATATTAAAGACCCTATAAACAGAGCCAGAAAAGTCATCAGACAGGGACAGGGACTGTAGAAATGTGGGTTTCGTTTTGCTGTTGGCATTGCTAGTGCTGTGGAAATGCTCCTCCTTTGTGTCTCCCTGACTTGCACATGTGTATGTGGTATCAGGGATAGCAGAGCCGAGACTCTGCTACTTTTGTGGCATATGGTGTGGCTCTCCCACCATTTATTTTTAGAGGAACATAAGTCACCTGATAACATTTATTCAGAGTGGAAAATAAAGCTTGGTGGTAAATTTTGTTTACCACCAAAATCCTCAAAAGAAAAGCGTGAAAAATCTTTTTTTTTTTTTTTTTTTTTTTTTTTCCCTCCTTGAAAATGTTAAACAACACAAATGTGCACATACACACAGACTAAGCATTATTTTTTAAATCATTTCCATTGTCTCTGAATTTAATACCACACATCAGTACTGCCCCTGAGACAATTCAGTGTCCTGGCATTGGATTTACAATAATGTATCAATGCAATTTAATTGTTTTGTTGACTGTCTAGAAGGAAACGGGAAAGAAAATTATAATAGATGAAGAGAATGCTATGAGAAAAAAAAATAAGGGTGGGAGAGACAGAACAAATTAATCTGGATTTATCTCTAGAGAGAAGGAATTGATCTCATTTGTATCCTAATCACTATGCACTGTATGTAGCTGAGATACATATCCAAAAAATACAGATGTCAGCTTGTGCTGTGTGACTGAAATGCACAGCGTTTGCCACACTGGTGCCCTTCCTGTGGCCCTGTATACACAGCCACCTCTGACCACACAGTCTGGCTCCACAGTGATGGCTGAAAGAGTCCAGGTTACTATAAAGATGTTAGCCCTGACAAGTCTAACCATTGCTTTATAGCTTTCTAATGTGAAGACTGTCTATTCAAGCACTCAGTAGACACTATATACACAGCTATGTATGATATACATATGATTCTCTGACTGAAGGATTGTGTTTCAAGAATAGAGAATTTGAAAAATAGTATTTCATCTCTTCATGTTTGCAAACACTATGGTGTAAGCACCATGGACTCAAAAGAGTTATTTAGGCTAAAAGACGTCAATCGCAGATGGGAAAACAGGATAGTTAGGTCAGAGATTTGACATTGTCAGAAGAGAGATTTTAAATGTGAGGAAGCCTAACGAGTTGTAAAATGAAGTTTGATAACGGAAAATTTAGATCGTAATACTCCCCCATAATAGAAGAATCCAAATTATCTTGCCCAGGAGGCTCTTTTTCCAACTCCATGCTCCTAATAAGCTCTTCACTCCATTTATGGTCTTCTGTCACGCTCTAGTCTGTTACTTTCTTCCTGCTATTCAGGTTTGCAATTTTTTAGCTTACTGGTTGCCTAGACAATAAAAAAATTATGTGGAAAAATTGTTACTCCATTTTATATAGTAGAGCTAGAGTGAAAGAAAATTAAGTCCCCTGATTGTCAAGATTTACACAGATGGTTTACAATAAAAGTCTAAAATAGAACCCAGTTTTCTTGGAGCCAGATTTGGGTCTTTAATCACAATGTTTTGCATCCAAATAATGATTTTTATCTGTCTTTAATGAGCTGCTGTATTATCTTGAGCAAATATTACTGTTATATTCCAGGCAAGCAGGCAGAAACAAAGCATTTAGGTGACATTTACAGGACTAAGGATTGCCCCTCAGAACAGTAACTGCAGTAAGTTTGAATAAGTGTTTGATAAAATGTAACATCAGCTCCTGGAATGACTCTAAAGTTGAGAGACAACAGGTCATCCAGGGATGTAAATCAAGGAGAACTTATGGTCTCATTACAGTTGGGACACAACGGCAATGCCACTCCCCACCACCTTTCCAAACACTTCAGTGGGATACTGAGTCAGTCCAGCCCTCTACACAACGTATACAAAATACTTCAACAGAGGAAGGAGGGAAAACAGAAAGAACTGCAAGTCTGAGCTGAAGTTGAAAAAACATGTCTTTTTGGTGATACCAAGTAACTTCTCAGTCTTACCTAAGAAAAGGTTAAAGTTTGCTTTGATCAATCTGAAAGAATCTTCAAGAGTAAAGATAACTGACAGTCAGCTCTTTAATCTAGGAAAGGGAAAACATAATGAGTTTCAAAGGTTCACGGTAGAAGATAAATTCAAATTACAAATTGCTTCACTTTTTTAAAAACTGAAAGTTATAAACCACTGGGACATTTTATCGTAGAGCATGATGGATTCACTTTTGCTTGAAGTCTTAAATCAAGACTAAATGCTTTTATAAATAGATATCTAGCAGCTTAACCAGATGTTATATACTTGACAAAGTAATAGGTAGGTGAAATTACTTGGTATGTGCTATGTGGGAAGTTGCATACTATCTTCGTGATAGTCTCCTTCAGTATTAGTTTGTCTATTAGTATAACAACTGTGTTTTGGTAGCATTGAGACCTGCAGTCAGGTACCCTGCCTATTTTTTTGTGTGATTTCAGATATGAGACTGGAGCAGGCATGTTTTAGAAGTCACAGGACAGCAAGGTAAGCTTAGTCGTCCAAACAGGAGTTAATGAGATGAACAGAGAAGGACCACAGATCCCTTGGGAAAGGCTGTGGCAAGAAGCCAGTTGCCAAAACATTTTATCCATTCCCTTCTTCCATTTCTGATAGTTCCTGGAATTTGGTCCATTCCCATTTGTAAGGGATAGCTGGAAAATAAGGTACTACAGGCATAACACAGTAGTTTGTATTGACAGAACAATCCTTCCTCCTCCTTCTGCTTACCCAAAAGTAGGAACCAAGGGTTCATCATGTATGCAGTCTTACCTCCTTACCTGTCCCAAATCTCATTGACTCCTATCACATACACACTGAAATATCCAAGGTTAATCTTGTAAAATCTGATTTAATGCCAAGATGCTGGCTTTCAATCAAATGTGGTAATTCAGGAGACAGAGAATAAAAGAAGCTCAGAGCAACAGTGAGACTTTATTATTATTATTATTATTATTGTCTCCTAACTATAAATTTGAGAATTAAGATTACTTCTTTTTAAAAAAAAAAAAAAAAATCTTTTTTTTTTTTTTAAAAAAAAAGAATTTTAAACTAAAATTTTATAAAGGTTGCTTTCTTATGGTTAGATAACTGCACCAAGGAGTTGCACCAATGCTCCTGCATTTCACTGAAAAGTGAAATGAGTAGTTTTGTCTCCATCTTAATTAAATTTGAAATCCAATTATGAGATGGCAGATATTCCAGTTCTTGTTCTGGCTGAGATCTCTTGTGATGTTTACATCCCACCTTTGGGGAGACTGCTATGCCTGCTGATTACTTTCTGGGAAAGATATAAATAGTGTGCACATTCAGGGTATTCCTTCTCAGTGTACATTGTCTGTGGGGGTAATGCTGGAAACGTAGGCAGTACTTAGCCTGTGCACTGAGGTTTGAAGCGGGATTTCATTTCACAGAGGACTTGTGAATGGAAGCATGCTGCGCTGAATTTCACTCCCAAGGTCTTGTGGGCACAAACTGGCTAGAATTTTATTTGTGAATGTGTTTTTCATGAATCAGATTGAATTCGTGGAAATAAGCACACGTGGGGAGAGAGGGAGATGTGGTGTTGTGTGGAGACAGGAGAAGGCTCCTTAATCCAGGTTGCCTTGGGAATGCTTCTTGGGTCTATCAAGGACGCTCCCACAAGTAGAACTGCACAGCCTATGGGTAGACCTACACATTTTCTCTCCTTGTACTTTCAGGCATTCTCCAAAGAATCATTAGCAGTGAAGAACATAACATTTCAAAGTCATTTTTATTTATTTTTTATTATTTTTTAACCCTTGCTCTTTTTTTTACCTAGGCAACTCCCACCACTGCACAATCACTTTTTTCCTAAATATATTTGCTCCCAATTCTCTCTTGGTCTGTGTCTGATACAGGAAGCATTTCTCATATTTGGTAAATCTCTACCAACTAGATGTTGAAACACGGAACAAGCAGGCTACATATCCCTCTTTTTGCCACTCAGCACTCTTGCTGCCTCTCACGCTTGGCTGGTCTGCAGTGGCTACACTGGGTCTGTGCAATGCTTTTCAGTCACATTAAATTCTCCAGTAGCTATGCAGATGCTGTGAAGTTCCTGAAGAGGCCCATTTTCTCACTTTCACCTTATATTAGGTAGTCACATTTATAAGGCATTTTCTCATTTCCTTTGTCATAAAGGTTCTCTACAGCATGAAGTGATGAATTTACAAGTCTTAGGAAGTCTCAGCAGACATTTTTTTTTTTTTTTTAATTCTCTAAAACATTCATCATAATGAAGCTTTTGTGAGTCCTCCTAATTTTTGGCCCTTTCTCTGAACTCCCTTTCAAAGATATCAATACCTTTAGAAGTGTCCAGAGGAAAACTGAGCTTTATTTAATATACCAAAAGGGCACACCAACACACACCAACACCCATCTCATCATGCTCTAAAACATTTTATTCTCTGTTTCTACCTTCATGCAAAGCATAGAATTCTCTTGACTTCCAAACAGAGGCTTGCCTTTTTATTATTATTATTATTATGTTATCTTGTTCTTTTAGACTAGCATTTATAAATGGAAAAATATATAAGCTCTCAGATGTGTACATCCTATATCCCCCAGATCATAACATTGAGAAAAACACCTGTGACAGCTCTCTGACTGGAAATCATTTAAACTTGGAGAAAAGGAAATTGTGCCTTCTTCTTGGAGTTTTCCTTAGCTTGCATTTTTACACCTCACTTATTTTTGTAATTCTTTCTTATAAGTAAGCAAACTCAGTCTTTCTAATCATTCTTTATTTTTTTTTTCTCTCTTGTAGTCATTTCATTTTGTTTTTCTCCATGCTTCTAATCATTTTTGTGTACGGAGACAGAATTCCCAGCCTTAAGGCAAATTCTGTTCCCTCAGCATGGCTTACAAATTTTACACATAAACCTTTCTACAAGGATTTATTTCACCTAAAGAAAGCCCTCAAATTGCTCAATGATTAATGAGATGTGGGGTAGGTTTTATGTGGCTTTGTACAACTTGTTGACCAAATTATTTATTTATTAGGGAATACCATTTTAAAAGCTTTTAGAATTCACATTATCTCTTTATGAAGACAAACCTTCATTTTCCACAGATGCTTTGTTTTTATTATTCTTATAACAGTTTAATTGGCAAAATAACAGTACTAGAAACAGAATAAGTGAAATACCCTTCTCTGGCTTTTTTTTTTCTTTTTTTCTTTTTTTTTTTTTTTTTTACTTTTTTCTTTATTGACCTTTAGAATCCAGTTGCTATCATGTTTTGCTTCAAATCTCTGGTAAAGATCATAAATTTTGGAGGAAAAGAGCAAAAGTTATATAGCACATCCCATAAAATGGTCTATAATCTCTGAAATTGGTATTAACCTTATGAATCTATTTCAATTTATCACATTGGATTGAGTAGTCTCTAATCATTGCCTTAAGTATCTTGATGTCCCTCATTATGATGTTCATTGTCCCCTGGTTTGGTAGCACAGGAAAGCTATTGCATTGCATTCTCATACCTGGACAATTTTTAAATGTTAATGTCATACAGTGTTTTGAACAAATAATCTGGACTGAATGGCACCATGGAGTAAATCCTCAAATGCCTGCAAAGGCTGCTGTGCCACTGACTGGCTGCTAAGCATCAGTAAATCTGGCAATATCTTTTAAAAACAAACCTGTAAAAGTCTCAGGGTTTGGAATGTTGGAATGGATTTTGTTTGTGCCCCAAAAGCCCCAAGTATAAAAGCTGCAGCATAAAGATATCTATAAATAGATGTCCCTGTTTTTGGTACAAGGAAGGAGAGTCGGAACAGACAAAAGGAATTCAGATTCTATATTTTCCACTGCCCTACAGATGGCCACCAAGCCAAAGAGCCACCAACCATATTGCGTAGAAAAGCACAAAAGATGTCCCTCTCTTTTGCTGAGTGCAACAAGAAATATATACATATATATGTGTGTGTATATAAACAAAATAAATAAAATTTAATAAATAAAATGTTAAAGTTTGAAATTACAGGCCAGTGCTTTGGCCTTGGAGAAAAAATTATAAAACAGTTTTCTGAGTGCTCGGTCATTTCTAAACAGACCAAACACCTCAACCCCACTTTTATTTTAGCTCTCCAAAATCTGTGTTAGACAGGCAGTCATCTGGAGCTATGCAACAGAAGATCACCATCAGTGGGGTCATCTAAACTACAAACTGCAGGATTCTACAGCTCTTCTTTTTTGATCATGCAACTAATGACCAAACTGCCATATAACTGATAGCAGGTTGGTAGCAGAATATCTGAGGGAGAACAAAATTGAGGGAAAACAAACAAACAAACAAACAAACAAAAACACTGCCCCACTTTTTAAGAGCCTTCTGGTTTTCAGAGTAGGTGGTAGCCTCAGTTAGGACATTTTCACCACTGTAGGGGAAAGCAGAAAGCACGTCAATGTTATAAAAAATAAATAAATAAATAAAAATAAAATTAAAAAGGAAAAAAAGGGAAGGGAGACAGCATATAGTCATTATAGTATCTGGGAGGTAATGAACAGGAAATGAAGCACCTGCCAAAAACACAGGCTTCTGATATTTGGCTTTTTTGGTCAGCAGTCTATGTTTATTCTGATAAAAATGTAATTTGGGAGATGTAACATGAGATTTTGGGGGTCATATTTAAAAAGGAACAGCTATATAAGACAATCAAGACACAGCATGCATGAAATAAAGAATACAAAAAAACACCTGCAGGTTTGTGGTTCTGCCTGAAGGAACAGACTATGCAGAAATTCACTTTCACTCAAGGATATGGCCAATGCCTTACTTCCACCCTAAATTACACAGAGGAATAAGCAAAAGGAGTTTTGCCTTTGATTTTAATGGTAACATATTTGGTTGAAGGTGCTGATGTTTCTGGCTTCAGTTTTCTGTGCTTTGCTCTCGACAACAGGTAGCTCTGCATCCAAATTCTGCAGAAGGTCAACAGGGACTGAATGAATCACTCCCCTGAAATCCTCCCCTTGCATCTTCCTCCTCACTGTTCTTAACCAGAGAAAATCTATGCACTTATATATACATATGCATATACATGCAATATACATGCAAAATATCTTCTAGATTTTTATTCTGATTCTCCACCCCCAACTCCCCTCCCCCCCAAAAAATATAATCAGATTTTGAAAAATAACACATGCCATGAACTTGTGTCCAATTTAGCACAGTCAAAGGACTGCACTTGTTTGAAATGATCAACTTTTGGTGCAGGAATGGTCAAGGTCACTGCAAACTCAGCCACTTTCCATTTTACAATGTAGATTAAGTGTTTTGCATCTCAGCTTCCATAGTAAATAAAAAATACTGTAGTTAAATATATGACTCTCATCTTCAGAGACGAAGGTCATATAGGACTTGGAACCGAATACAGAAGAGATGGAAGGCTGTTTTACACAGCACCAGAATAAAATTAGGGATTCATCTTTAATATCTGCTTTTTTGTGCTTACTGCATTTATTTCCCTGTTTCCCTAAGCTTTGATGATCTTGTCTGATACTGAATATTTAGAAACAGACTTTGTTTCACACATCTGAAACCCAAAATATTCAGTGTCAGAAAATTAAAAGATCTATAGCATAAAATATTATGCAGTTAAGCTAGATACATTATTCCCTGTGAGCATTTCCTTCAGAAATAAAAAGGAATAGGAAAGAAAGGCTCAAACAAATGCTAGTATTTCACTTCTCAGCAGCAAGAAATAATTTTATACAACATATAATAGTTTTTACTCTTGATGCCAAGAAAAACAAGTTCGATTTTGAACAAAATTATTGCATTACTGGGTATTGGGATAATTTTGGGTGGAAAAATGCAATGCAAATGATTTTATTAATAACAATATTTGGTCCCCTTTTCTTTTTTTATGGGAAAACTTTGGCTGCACCATTAAAGAACAGTACTAATTTTTTAATTCTTCTAAAAAAACTACACCTCATTTGGCAGTCCGTGATGGTGTGTACTTCAAAAAGATTCGCCTTTCCTGGAAGACTTGGGTATGAAACAAAAATTTCCAAATTTTTAATGACTGAAAGAGTAATGCAATATCACACACATCTTCATTAAGCACTGGAAAAGTCCTTCAGACACGTGAAAGTAAATAGTATAAAATATAAACTCCTGAAAACATTTGAATTTAAATAATCTTGCTAATGGTTTCCTATACTGCTTTATACAATGCTCTAACACAATGTTTTGAGGACTAAAGAGAACTTTACAGAATCACAGAATCATCTAGGTTGGAAGAGGCCTCAGGATCATCGAGTCCAACCTCTGATCTAACACTAACCAGTCCACCACTAAACCATGTCTCTAAGCTCTGTCAATGTCTAACAACCCTCCCAGTAAAGAAATTTTTCCTAATATCCAACCTAAAATTCCCCTGACGCAACTTTAGCCCATTCCCCCTCGTCCTGTCACCAGGCACATGGGAGAATAGACCAATGCCCCCTCGCTACAGCCACCTTTAAAGTACCTATAGAGAGCAATAAGGTCGCCCCTGAGCCTCCTTTTCTCCAGGCTGAACAAACCCAGCTCCCTCAGCTGCTCCTCATAAGACTTGTTCTCCAGACCCCTCACCAGCCTTGTTGCCCTTCTCTGGACTCGCTCAAGCACCTTGGTGTCCTTCTTGTAGCAAGGGGCCCAAAACTGAACACAGTACTCGTGGTGCGGCCTCACCAGAGCCGAGTACAGGGGGACAATCACTTCCCTACACCTGCTGGCCACACTGCTTCTTATACAAGCCAGGATGCCATTGGCCTTCTTGGCCACCTGAGCACACTGCTGGCTCATATTCAACCGACTGTCCACCATCACTCCCAGGTCCTTCTCTGCCAGGCAGCTTTTCCATCTCCCAGCCTGTAGCTCTGCTTGGGGTTGTTGCACCCCAGGTGCAGGACCTGGCACTTGGCCTTGTTGTGCTTCATACAGTTGGCCTCATCTCATCGGTCCATCTATCCAGATCCTCCTGCAGAGCCTTCCTACCCTCGAGCAGATCGACACACGCACCTAACTTGGTGTCATCTGCAAACTTACTGAGGGTGCACTCAATCCGCTCATCCAGATCATTGATAAAGATATTAAAGAGGACTGTCCCCAGTACCAAGCCCTGGGGAACGCCACTAGTGACCGGCCTCCAACTGGATTTGACTCCATTCACCACAACGCTTTGGGCCTGGCTATCCAGCCAGTTTTTAACACAATGAAGCATATGCCAGTCCAAGCCATGAGCAGCCAATTCCTTGAGGAGGATGTTGTGGGGAATGTTGTCAAAGGTCTTGCTGAAGTCAAGGTAGACCACATCCACAGCCTTTCCCTCATCTGCCCAGAGCGTCACTTTGTCATAGAAGGAGATCAGGTTCGTCAAGCAGGACCTGCCTTTCATAAACCCATGCTGACTGGGCCTGATCACCTGGATGCCTTGCAAGTACCACGTGATGACACTTAAGATAAATCTGCTCCATGAGCTTCCCTGGCAGTGAGGTCAAACTAACAGGCCTATAGTTCCCTGGGTCTACCCTCCAGCCCTTCTTGTAGATGGGCGTCATGTTTGCTAGACTTCCCCCAATAGCCAGGACTGCTGATAAATGATGGAAAGTGGCTTGGCCAGCTCCTCCGCCAGTTCTCCGCCAGTAGCTTCCAAAATCAGACAAGATTGGGCATTGCCAGGGTGGTATGGCCATTGGCCAACTTTAACAGTTCTCTTGCCCTCTTGAATGACAAATAATTCTCCCTGCAGTTCTTGAGTTTGGCCAAGCAAAGAGTCACCTCCAGGTATTTTATAAATTTACTCAAAATCTAGGTGACCTGTGACTCCACAAATTGTGATTCTCTTTTCATAGACATGTAGGAAAACCATGGTGTCTGACGTGTAGGGAAAAGACCTTCTTTACATAATTTTCTAGTGGAAACCTATTTTTTGTCTTAACCCAAGATTTATCATAGATAAATATTGTTGTTATGCACTTGCAAACAGAGAATTCAATCAAAATTTGAGAAAACAAGATCAGACTCCCTTTGCCTGCTTTGTAGCAGGAGTTTGAATCTACATTTCCACACAGACTTGCTTCTGGAGTGTTAAGAAATGAGGAGGGGCTCACTCATGACATCGACAACCATTCGACGCTAAAGATGACTTTAAAAAGTTAATTCCTACTAAATCACAGTGTGTTTATATTATCTGGGATATGGGGCAGTTTCTTGGGGTCTTCTATTTCATTACTAAATAATAATAATAATAATAATAATAATAATAATAATAATAATAATAATAATAATATATATAATATATATATATACACACAAAGGTTTTTGGTTTTGTTTTTATAGAAAACGTCTGTTTGTTCTGTGTCATATAAAATCTAATACGTTTAACAGAATAATTCACTGAGCATGACATATGTGAAAGTCTTCAGTATTCAGCTCTGTCATGACTAATGTGAACCCAGTTCTCTGGTCCAGACAACAGCAAATTGACTCTTGGGTAGTTTAAATATAATGCCACTACCAAAATAAATAAATAAATAAATAAAAATACAGAATTTGGAGATACTACATTTTAGAATTAGCTGTTCAATCCTTTCATAGTATTTTCCATACTGCTGAAGTCAACAGTGACTTCTGAAACCAGTTAAGAAAATCTAGTGAAAAAAAAAAAAAAAAAAAAAAGATGATGATAAATCCATATGAATAAACCTTTGAGAAGCATAAAGAAACTTTACTGAACTGGTAGAAGTTCAGTATTTCTAAACTCATTTATTCTGGGACCTGTACCAAGCTAGTCAAAGACCAAAAGGGATCATGCATCCCTGAGGAGCCTCAAGTTTGGCAAGCAGGGAGCCCTAGCAAGGTGCAGGTTTTTCCTTGTCTGAACCTCACTGGGCAGCCAACGGGGGGGGAGGAAGCAAGGGGGAAGAACTGCCATGACACAAGGAGTGAGTATATACCATCTCCAGACTGTAAAGTGATCGCTATTTAGTTTGTGTCACTTCCCATTCTCATTATGTTCTTTGTCAAGAGAATGGATTTATGTGCTGCCATTTTCTGCACTCATTACGGTGTTTGTCAAGTTAATGAATAGTCTGAGGACTCGAATTTCCAATACTGAAGGGTGAATTATGGCACCTGAATTAAAATAACTCTTCCTCTTGCCCAGACTCTGCATCCCAAAGCAACAGACACTTGCTCTGTTTCCCATATGAAATACCAGGAGTTACAGTAGGACAAGAAGTCACACTGAAAAGTCCTGGCTAGGTCAGACAATAGAAGCTCACACTTCTGTGATATACTGGGCTTTAAACTTGCAGCATCTCATTTGCATGGCAAAGGCAGGACAGAAAATGGCATGAAATGAATTGGCAACACTTTATTATAAGTGACAAATGGGTATTAATTTCTTTGATGTCCCTTACGAAAATATTAATCATCAAAAGTTCTTTTGGTCTTAGTGTGACTGTTAATATGTGATTCCAGAGGAATTCCAGTGTAATTTAGCATTAATTAATGTCCACTTACTGCAAAGTGCTGCCATATTAATCTACTTTCTGTGACTGAGGAAAAAAAGGAAATAAAATAGAGTTAAACCCCTTTTACTGAGATCTTAGTCCTTTACTCCTGCAGCCTTCAATGACCTAGATTGCATCATAAGCTAAAAGGAAAAAAATATTTATCATACTCTTTCATGGTATCAGAGGTCGAGATCAAGTTAATAGAGAGAATACCAAGAAAAAGGCAAAGAAACACAGACTTTTGCTTTCAGGAGCAATGGCTTGGATGAAGCTTGGATGCAAGGGAACAAATAATTGCAAATAACACTCTCATTTAGCTTTTTGTTTTGTTTTTTTCTCTACAATGCGTTGTACAATGCATAAAAAACAACCCACTGACACAACAAGCAAGAAGCTATGCAAATCCCTGAAAAGACCGTGTTCTCTCCACAGCAGCGTTATGACTGCCAGTGTGGCAGTAACAGCTGCAGTTCATGTACAGGTCAATGCAAGAACATTTGACAATGCACAGTTATCAGTACCACATATGTAAAGAACTTGAGAAAGTAGATGTTATTAGTTTTGTTTCCTTCTCAGAAGACTGAAGAAAAGAGAAATGAAAATAAATGTAAACCCTTAAAGATTTTGTTTGCTTTCAAGATTTATCACTGCATAATATTGTATTGAGTCACATAGATTTTTTTTTCTCCGTTTCTTGTGAAGGGCGTCCTAAAAGCAGCCCACAAAATTCCCTTTGTCCAAGCTTACCTCTGTTGTGTTTGACAACAAAAGTCAGGTGGGATGAAAGGACTTTTCTTATGGGAACATGTTATTCTGTTATTGGCACATGGTGGAAGATGACCCCTACAATGGGGTATGTCATGTTTTCTTTGCCTGCCTTAGTGGGCTTTCTGTCCTCACAAGTAGGCATTGTTGATTAGGTTTCACATATGACAAGAGAAAGCTGAGGAATAGACACTGATTAGACTTGTCTGATTTTACATAAAATTCACAAATAATATTTGTGATAACTAAAAAACAAGCATGACAAATCTCAGGCTTGCTCCACTAATTCAGTTTTGCTCTACTAATTTAGTTTACCGTTGTTCACCTTAGACTTGATTGCATATACTAATGGTCCTTCTCCTGCCCTTCCAGCTCCAAGCAGATGAGGACACACTTGTGACATCTGTGCCTCCCCATATTTGAGGTTCACTCTTGCCACTGAAGAAGGTAGAAAAGATGACTCTCTTGTGCTGAAAGGTAGCAATGTCTAAAGGCCAACTCTTCAGATCTTCAATAGATGAATTACTCTTTATATTTACAAAGAAAAACAAAAAAAAAACAGTGTTCTAAACAACCATAAAATTCTCATCTGGGAAATGCCAACACTATGTTGGCATTGTGTCCTGGTTTTGGTTGGGATAGAATTCATTTTCTTCCTATTAAGTGGTATGGCACTGTGTTTTAGATTTATGATGAGAATAATGCTGATAGCACACCAACGTTCCAGTTGTTGCAGAGCAGTGCTCATCCAGAGCCAAGCTTCCCGTGTTGCCCCGAAGCAAAGGACTGGTGGTGCAGCAGGAGCTGGGAGAGGACATAACCAGGACAGCTGGCCCAGGCTCTCCAAAGGGATGTCCTGTGATATGCAGCACCATGTTCAGCAATGACAGCTGGGGGGAAGTGGCCAGGGGGGGTGCTGCTGCTGCTGAGGATTTGCTGGGCATTGGGTGAGTGGTAAGCGATTGCATTGTGCATCACTTGTTTTGTACATTCTTTTATTATTATTTTCCCTTCCTTCTCTATCCTTTTAAACTGCCTTTGTCTTGATGCATGAATTTTATCTTTTTTTTTTCCATTTCTCTCAATACTATTTTTTTTTTTCTTGAGGATGGAGGGTAGTGGAGAACATCTTTGTGGTGCTAAGCTGTCTGCCAGGTTAAACCACAACACATTGTTAAATACATATGTCAGCTCAATATAGGGCAGCCCAGCTTAGGACTACTTTTACTGCTCTCTTCTTGCACATACATAAACATACATTTCCTGGAACTATTGTTATTGCATCTTGCTCCCTGAGATACCACCTCCTACATTCAACCAAAACACACTAATTTTCTTTTGGTGTTTTTTTTTTTTTTTTTTTTTTTTTTTTTACAAAAGAAAAAAATGTATCAAAGCTAACAGCATGACTATGGGTTTTGAAGTTTTACTGTGTTTAGCAATTCCCATATCTTGCCTGCTCTTCCTTTCTCTTCTTCCTATTTTTTAAGTGTTTGTGTTTGTTTTTTTTTTTTGTTAACAATTAGTCTTTCCCTCTTCCCCCAGTTACTAACCTCTGTGGGGAAGAAGGTAGGAAGATCAGAAATATAACTAATGTCTGGTCACTAGAAGGGGAGGAGCTGAGCTGATTTTGTGCTCAGGCCATCAGACTGCAAAGGGCTCTGCTAAACGGACACATGGCTGCCCATTTGGGGCATCCAATGTTTTAATCATAGAAGAATTTTGGGAAAATTATTTCATCTCATCTGCCTGGCCAGGCTCCTTGATCATTCCCCACCCTCTTCTCTGGTTCCAGCCAAGTTCTCTTAGTTCTGCTCATCATCCAGGATGAAATGCTTTGTCCTGATCACTAAGGCACCAAAGCCTACCTTTGCCTACATTGCATAGAAGCCCTGAGTGGCAAGAAAGAAAGCTATTTAGGTTAGCCCCAGGGTGAATAATTACTGCATGAAGAGAAATAAAAGATTTATTAATTCTCATTTCTTTAAACATTTATTGCTTTTTTAATTCAGACTGAATGTCACGATTTTTTTCTCCTTGAGATGACAGTGACAAATTTGCTCCTGAGATGTGATCTACCAGACTGCAGGATTGCTACTAAAGTAAAAACTTATTTAATTTAATTAACTTTACTTTAACTTAATTTAATTTAACTTAAAAAAAAAAAAAAAAAAGGAAGAAAAAAGAAACACACTCATGGTGGGACTTCTGGATAAACTACCAGAATTAGCATCTTCTCTTTATCTTCTCTTTCCTAGAATCCACAGAAAACCAAAAGAGAAAGAATTATCCAATAATTACTTCTTAAAGTCCCTAGAAGTGTTATGTATTATAAACCAATTACTCTTACATAGTACCTACACTTTGCCTTCTGCAATTGCTCAGACACAAGGCAGAGAATTATTGTGATATTTGAACAGTATAGATTCTTGTTTTAGAGGTGGACCAGAGGATCTCTGTCCTTTTCATGGTGTGAGAATGACTTGTTAACTGAAAATAAATAGATTAAACACTTGAAGGCTATGTCTGTAATGAAAATCAGAATGAGTTTAAACATAAGTGACAAGGAAGAATAGTAAACTGTGGAGCCAGCTATGTACAGGCTTTCCCCAGCAAAGAAAGGCAGGTAATGAGGTGAGATATGGACAAGTTGGGGAAAAAGGAAGAAAAGTCTGCAACTCATCTGAATAGAGAATTTATAAATAAGCAAATAAATGTATTAATATATCCCAGTGAGCGAGGGGGAAGAAGGAGGGACTGATGAACTGCTATAAACATACAGAAAAAGTTATCTCTAGCACAACTGCTGGTTACTCTTGTGCTTTTCTTCCTTTTCAAAAGGATAAAGAAAGAGATGAGAGACACTGTTTGCAGAACGGTGTCATATGAAGCTCCATTGCAGAAGTAAGATTTTGGTGATGTCTTCCCTAAATGTTTATTTTATTTTATTTTTTTACCATCCTACAGATGCATCATATAGTGAATTTGTCTTTATGCAGTCATGCACACACTCAGGTATATGTTTACATACCTGATTAATTTAGAGAATTAAATAAATAATAATAAACTGAGTCACATATTTCTGTTGGTTTCCAAGTTACATTAGTTGTTTGACATTGACAAGTCTCTAAGGCAGAGGCCAGAGCTCAGAAACCAACAGAAACCCCTGTCTTGAGTGCATTTTCAAGGTGGATATATTACAGGAAGAATTTTTGCTTTATATGAAATATAATATTAATCCCAACTACAAGGCTCTTTCATCACTCAAGGGTCCCATTGTCAACTAGTATACCTCAGATAAATTGAAGAGCATTATATAATGACCTTAATAACCAACTCAATAAAAAAAAATAAAGAGTGAAAAATAATATCAATGAGGCCAGGACTAAGAGTTCACTTTTTAACCTCTGATGAAATTGTGTTACTATTTACTTGAAATGCTTTATGCTTCTACAGTGCATTACATTTGTCAGTTGATGCAGACTATATAATGATATCATTATTATATTTAGACAGTTGACTGGGTTTAAGACATTTAAGATTTTTTTTCTTTATCAGAGATGGAGATAGCATGCTTCGCTCTGGATATCTATCACCCTAATTCTACCATCACATCGTCTTCCCTCACTTCACTTCCCCCCAGCCACATGTATTCTCAACAGATGAGAGCTTTCATTTTACACAGCCACAAACCTGAGCCTGCAAAACTAGATTTTTATTTTTTTATATATATCCTAGCTCCTACACCACAGTTAAATAATGCCTCTCAGTCTTAAAAAGGTTTGTCCTCTTTACATCCCCAGCAGTCCAAAGAATTATATTATTTCCATTAAACATGAGTGAAATGGTGTTATAGAGAGACAAAGTGACTTTTCTGAGAAATTCTGCACCAAAGCAGAGATATGAAACAGAATTTTTCAAATAATAAACATCACAAAAAGTCATTCTATTCACAGTACAATCATACAGTGACAGATTAGGGGCATTTATTTGTTTCCTCCATTAAAATAACCTTCTATCTTTCAAATAATACAGAACATTATTCCTAATTATTTATTGTTTTCTTTTTTTTTTTAGAGTAACAAGTGCAACAGATTTTTTAAAACTAGTCAAAGACATGATTTTGAATTATTCTTTAAAGAACTAATCTGCTAAGGTAATAAGGTGATGCTTCAGAGAGGAAACTATGAAGTTAGTGATTGTCTGATTACTGTATATTAAAATTCTAATTTCCAGATATAAAAATACTATTAACAATTAGCTAATGTGCTGATGATCTTTGTGATGGTATAACATAGCTGACATTTCCTTAGACTTCTAAAACCATTTAATAAAGAAAGAAGATCTACATTGCAGTTCAGGCCTAGGATAAAATTCATGCTGACATTTCCTTAGACTTCTAAAACCATTTAATAAAGAAAGAAGATCTACATTGCAGTTCAGGCCTAGGATAAAATTCATTCTCTCTCTTCTCCTCCCCTCCTTTCTGAAACGCCATTGTACTGATATTAAATTTGAAGGTATTGAAATAATTTAACCACTTGCTTCCCAAGAGCCCTTCCAGAACAAGAAAAAAAAAAAAAAGGAGGAACACAAAGAGTAAAATAGCTTAATAGAATTTTGAAAGCTAGTAAGCTAGTAACAGATCCAAATCCTGAAGTTATTTATGTCAGATTGTTTTGGCATGGATTGAAAATATGGCCACAGTAGATTAAAGGAAGCTCTGAACTAATTGGAAATCATATCATAACATCTAACATATGGACTTGGCATTGCACGTTGGTTGTACGACATCAGCCCACGTGAATCATTGCCATCAGAGTTATTTGAGATTACAGAGTCCATACCCTGGGACAGAGATCCATAGCTCCCCAGTTCCAGCACCCATCACTGACTTGTTATAATCAGCAATGCAATGCTGCAATCTTCTTCAACATAAAATTCCAACCATGTATTTCCCAAGCTCTATTTTACATTCAGCAAGATTTCCCTATTCTTCCACACACCAAGCAGCTTTTTATAAACCCTCTATTCTGGTAGCTAGGGGGTGTCCTCAGATGTTATGCTTACATAGTTACTCTTCTCTCAACCATAGACATTTATTCTTTTTGAACATTCTGCTCTAGTTTGATTAGCTCCTCTCTTTTCTTGATTTTCAGCCTTGCTATCTAAATATGCTACCTTAACAGCAATCTTAAAACAGAAATAGGTACTCTTTTGTTATTATTATCATTTCCGCTCAATTCTATTTCAAGCATATGTGCTAAGCAACACCTTGTGCAACATTACCAATTTCTCCATCTCTGGTGAAAATACTTAATGTCACACATTCTGAAATACCATTCACCTTTTGGATGATGTTATTATACCTGTGGTTTGTGATCACTGTGATCAGTTAAAACAGCCAGGACTCTGAGATTTTTTCAACTGATGGCCTCATGTTTTCAGCAGAAATTGTTATTATTCATCCCCTTGCACTTCACTGGTACATTCAGCATTTCTCTCCCATCATTTGTTTCAGACTTATTTCATCTCTCTCCTTTACAGATGGCTAAACTATACACATAACTCCCACTGAGATTTCTCAGTGTCTTGTACACTGCCTTTAATATTTCCCTATCTCTACATACACAGGCTGTTCATACTGGCATTTATCATGGTCCCTCCACGTTGCTGGCTCATAATCTTCCTCTTTGTTCTCCCTGGTTATGTCCAGCTGAGTTGGGGCACAAACCCTTGTTATCGATCTCCCAATTCACAACCTCACTCTTTGCACTAGCACATGAACCTTGAGATTAATTTTTTATTCTTTCTGTCCATAACCACATTGACAGGAATATCCTACAGGAAAGTTGCATTCTTAATACCTAGCTCAAGAAAATATTAATTACAATTTGTCCAAAGAGGAACCCCACTAGAAAATTCTCCTTCATCATAATACAGCTTACCAGCTGTTAGTCAAAGCCATCATTATCCTTAACCCCATGTTCAGCAAGAACTTCCTGTGATTTTTGGTATCAAAATGCGATAACAAATATTTAATAACATTTATTTTTTTTCCAACAAATCCACATGGAATTTTTCTTTGTCATTTTCCACTTAGATCCAAAGCATGGATTATTCTCTTCTCCAAGAAAGCCCTAATAAAATCAGCCCGACTGGTATCACTTCCTGATTTGCTTTTCTTTCGCCTAAACTTATAAAATAAGTTGTCTGATCTTCATGCATATAATATCATTACCAAATTTGGCAGAATTTCAAATAAGTATTTTTAAATGCTTCAGAATACTGACATTTTTGAAGGCTTTTCTATGTTTGCCCTTTATGTTGCAAACCAGTATTTCTTTTTGATGTTCCTGAGGTAGCTTCACAAGTTTACATTTCCATGCATGTGATCTGCTGCTGTCAAGAGAAAGACCCAATGGATATGTTTCTAAGAATCTGAAAACCTAATGCAAAAATTTGTAGAAGAGATGAGAGGCTGCAAGAGGAAGGTGCAGCAGAGATGAGAGAACTAGCGCTTCAATCATGCAGAAGGTCAACTGCTGACATGCCCCAAGGATTTTTGACTTGCATGGCCTGAGTCCCTGAACATCCTAGTGCAAAACTAGACCTAAATTCACACATTGGAATGATTCTTGGGGGATGGTGAACTACAGAAATAAAGTCTTACATGGAAATAAACTGTAATGAGCTGTGAATAATTATGCAGCTGTTTAGTGCATTTAAGGCAAACATCCTGCTTGCTTAAGTCAGGAAAGTCTCACTGGCATGTCCACAGGACGCAACTCCAGGCATCAACTTGGACCTGGGCCCTGACCCTGGATGAGACACTCCCTTGTGGGGAAAATGTCCTCCCCAGGAGACTGCAGACACTCAGTTCCCTCCTGCAGCCCCTCTCACCTCTTCCTCATTTTCACCATTTCCTGGCTTTATGTATTCCCTGCCTAGGTTTGGCTGTGTGTTTTTTTTTGTTTTGTTTTGTTTTTTGTGTGTGTGTGTTTGTTTCTGTTTTTTTATTATTTTTTATTTTTTATTTATTTATTTTTTTTATATACAGCTCTGGTTTCCCCAGACACAAAAAGAGACAGTTACGTTGTTATAGGAATCTCATGGGAATGCAACTAATAAACAGGGTGAGCAAAGCCTGATTTAAACATATCTCATTAAAATTAATAACACCATCAAATATGAAAAAGATCATTAGGTGTGGTCAGGGCGATTGAGCATAATTTTTATGCTAAACAATTTTAAGACAGAAATATTTTTCCTCTCTCATATAATATATAGTGTACAATACAAAATACCTCTATAAAACCTCACATTATACCCTATGAATTACTACAGACACATTTGTGTTGTTGAAACTAGATTAAAGGAGGTTCTGGCAAAACCTTTTGCATCTCCAGATAAACCATAAATTGAGTTCACAATCTTATATATATATATGATGATTTTATATATACATAAAACTTATCTCCAAATCAGCCCTATCCTGTTGATTTACATGGGACACTCTTAGAGCACAAAGAAGAAAATACAGTAATTCATACCAACGGAAAATCCATAACTATACAGAAGAAGAAATATTTCTTCTCTTGCTGGGCATTGACAAATTGTAACCCCTAAGATCTAGATTTTGGAGGAGGTAGGAGAATCTTCTTGCCTGACAGCATCTTTTGTGGCTTAAATCATACTTCCAATCATGTTGGTTATTACTCCTGTTTCCTAAAGGAATGAGTGAATGTGTATCCTGTGGAGCACTGTCATATTTACAAGCCCAAATTCACTGGATGGTTTCATTAAAAAAAAAAAAAAAAAGACATCTAACTAGACAACAGAAACCCTATTTGCACTCCATAAAGGTAAAGGTTTCAGTATAAGTTTTCCATGTAGTAGGGATTCCATCACGGAATCCCTACGGGCAGACTCTACCAAGATACAATGCTGTAAGACATTAGGATTCAACATTTTGCTCCCCAGAGTAATTACCACCCTTATTTTCAGCCTGAACTGCACCCAGCCACGGCCACAAACCTCAAAAAAAAAACAAACAAACAAAAAAAAAAACACAAAACTAACCTCTGTGAATCTCGCCCTCAGTAGCCCTGAGCTTTTACATGGACTGCTTGGTGATGAAGAAGTTACAAAACCCTTACTAGAAACAGAGGTTGTTTCACTGTGCAGCCAGGACTATTCATGTCAGCAGCAGCCATTTCCAGCACAGCTGGGTTTAGGTCCTCTTGCATCTCTAGGCTTTGTCTCAGGGCTTTAATCAGATGAGGCATTGATTCTCAGTGAGGCAAGAAAGGTGGCACTGACTTGCAGATCAGCCTCACCCCAAGTCCACCCACAGCAGTGATTAAGACTTGCGCCAGGGTAACATTGCATGCAGCAGCTCTGTTACAGCATGGGAAGCCATCTCTGACTACACAGATATGATCAGCTTTCCTCCTCAGAGGAGCAGCATGAATACAATAAAGCCAGAGAGAACTGCGACACCAGAGCAATGAGGGCAACCCAAGAACAAGAGATGAATGCAGTATGCTATACAACAGAGAGCAGACATTAGTCATATTTACCCCAGAAGTAACTTTCCTGATAACAACCACGTTCTACCAGGGTTGAGCTGCCAAGGCACTTTGATAAAGAGAGGAGCTTTACCCTGTGACAAAGAGGTTTTGGGAACATGGCCTTCAAGGCACAGCTAATCTCCAGTAGACTTCAGAGCAAATCTCAGGAGAGCCTCTTTTAAAGAAGAAAAATAAACATCTGCAGTTTTCCACAGTAGCTACTACAGACCCTGGATGGGACAGGAGTACAGCTAATCCAAGCTCCACAGCTCTGGCATTAGGCAGCATTTAACATTGACTGCCTGTCGCTCTGCTGTCAGAAAAGGATTGAAATATGTTTGTGAGTGCTCTGTTCTTTCAAGGTTTCATTTTGAGGTCTGACAGATAGGACCTGGGGATAATTTTGCAACCATTCAGAGGGACAAAGGTAAAAATAAATAAATAAAAAGAAACCTTCCTCTGCCTGCAGAAATCAGGCAAACATCTAGGCAATTGCAAATAGTCTGATGTATTTATTTCTACTATTTAATGGCCAATTGGTGTCTTCTTTGCAGTCACTGGGTCTCATTCTTTTTTTTCTAATGGGAAGACACCCACAGGGAAATTACTGCTAACAAGTGGCAGGCCCTTCATTAGTCCCAGGAAAATGTATTTGTGGCCAATCACAGCTTTAATTAAGGATCTGACCCCACTCCTAATGCAGACAATGGCAAAACAGCTATTAGCTCCAGAGAACAGGAAGAGACACTGAATATAGACCATTTGAACCTGCAAGCGAGTTGCTTGCAAGCATATCACAATTTCCATCAATCACTGAATACAGGGCTACGAGGGACCCCAAGGGACTGGCTGGTCCATCTCTCCACTCAAAAGCAGACAAACTATTCCTAAACTACTCCTGACAGCTGCTTGTCTAACCTGTCCTTATAAACCCCTATAAAGCTACAGGTTCCTCTGTTTCCCCAGGCAATCTC
Organism: Anas acuta; assembly: GCF_963932015.1. Classification (NCBI taxonomy): domain Eukaryota; kingdom Metazoa; phylum Chordata; class Aves; order Anseriformes; family Anatidae; genus Anas; species Anas acuta. The sequence goes on from NC_089017.1 coordinate 1,055,609, forward strand.
TCACCATACTTATCTACCCTGAGCATTAGAAAAGTTTTGATTTTTTTTTTTTCCTCCCCTCTTGCCTAACCTAAATCTGCTCTTCTGTGGTTTTACCTTTCCAGTGAACCCCCAGCTCTGAGTCTCATTGTCTGAAACCCCATACCTGTGTTTGAGCAGGTGCAAAAAAGGTAGAAAGATAAACATCTCACAGACTGGGTGGTGTTTAGGACCTACAATGGATTAAGTGAAGGCATCCCATAGCAGGCCTTCAGGAAGGACCTGGGTCACCTTGACTGGACCTTCACCAAGCTTTGTAGGAGTCCTTCAGCTCCCTCTCTCTGGAAACACGAAGCTACTTTGATTAAACTCACCGTTTCCCAGGACCGCTGCTTGAGGATGATAATTGTAGCTTCAGGAGGGCTGACTTTATGGTGTTAAACCTCCCAACGAGCTTTAAGAACAAGAAGCAGCTGGAATAATCTGCTCGAAAGAGGCACGTTTTAAATACATTATTTATGCCAGCCTGCAGGGGGGAAATTGTTGTTATTCTCAGTTAAAAACCATTTGGCGACCCAGGACTCCTCCCATTACCTGCTGAGCCAAGTTAGCATGTTGCAAAATGAAAAATAAAACTTAATTTATTATGATTAAGCACCATGTGACAAGTAAACGGTCCCAGCACAGCAGTGGCCAGAATGACTTTCTTCCTGAAAGCCCTAGTCTTCCCTCCTCCGATACTTGTACTTGTTTATCTCCTTCATGCTTTTCTTCCCTTTTTCATTGTTTATCTCTGTGTAGGAATGATGATGTGTGTTTTCCTTCCCCTCAGACTTTTACTTTCCCATGCTTTAGCCTTTCTGTGTTTAAGTGCTGAACATATTTTGTTGTCTGAAAAGCAATGAGAATAAGTAAAATAAAATAAAATAAAAATAAAAAAGACAGAAATAAAATAAAATAAAAAATCTCCAAACCTAAAATTCCGAGTTTATTACAAAAATAAAGGAACTTCCCTTGATGGTGATATGGCTAAGGGTAAGCTATAAAGAGCTCTGTCTGCTGCTGCAGGGAGTTATAAAGGAAAAAACCCATGCATGCATAAACCCTTCTTCTTGGGGTATGTTAGAGGGTTCTACTATGTCCCACCCTGCAGCTTGCTAGCCTTGCAGGTATTTCAGTGCTCCTTCTGCTTCACCTTTACTTCTGGCTCACTGATACCCAGCATATAGACTTCATTTCAGCTGATTAGAAACATCAGCTTGAATGCACGCTTGCCTTGTAACTGTTTTACAACTGTGTTTTGTTCTCTCTGGACCTCCATGTTATTGAACTTCACTTTTCTCTCTGTTTCAACGTGGTCTAGAGCTCTCACAACTAACCATTTCTCCTTGTATGTTATTAGCCGATATTGCCTTGAACCTGACCAAAAACTCAATAAGGGCAGCAGACAAATCCTGATGATTTCAGGGGACATCAGATCAAAAAGATTCACTATCCTAATCATGATTTAAATATTAATCCTCTTTAGGCACTAGGAAAGTACAAATGCAATTTATTTATTTATTTTTCTGGTTGAAACACAACAGGATTTAACAGTTGGTCGAATTATTGTATGTTGATGGGATAAAAAATTTGAATAAAGTATCTTATCTAAAGTAGACATCATATACACCATTAGACCTTCAAAGCACTTCAGAACATTGGGACTATCCTTTTGTGTGCTACAAAAGGCAGAGACCATAGGGGTTTTCATTCTTAAAACCTCAGGTCTTGCAAAATGGAGATCTAGAAACAGCCGTAACACAGTTTTCTGAAGTGACCTGCAAAAACCCAATGTCTTTAAAAAAAAAAAAAAAAAAATCTAGAAAACTTCTCAGTTCCAACTTTCATAAGAATCTGAGCTCATACACAGTAAAATTATAAATTATAATAAACAGTACTTATGGACTAGGAAGAAATTTTGTCTTAAATTTCTTTCATACTTCTTTTCAGAAATTTTTTTGCTTGCTTTTGTGGTTTTGCCTCTCACTTGATTACTCTAAATGTTTGGCACAAAGTCTCTCTCAAATGTTGACCACATAAGTCAGCAGGATACCTTCTACAGCTCAGATGTGTCTGAGACCAGAGCTTTTTAGGTTTCATTCTCAAAAATTCCTGTTTCTTCTTTACTTGTGGGAGCAATAAAAAGAGATATGATACCAGTTGGATTGCTGCAGCACATATATTCTTCACTCCTGGGAGCATACGTACTTCCTTTCAGTGAAAATAAATCACTCTGCCTTTAGATAGAGGTTACAAACAGGTCAGAATGGGAAGCAAAATCTGTAGTTAAGGTTTCACCATTCAAGCCCTGTGCAGTTCTGTATGACCAAGTTTCTGCTCTGCCACTGTCCTGGTTTCTGATACCAGGTGTGTCATTGTTATTTGTCATCCCACCAGTGAGGTACTTGAATTGTGCCAGAAAGGAAGGGGAGGCTTTAGGCATTTAAGAGTGAAACAAGAATTCTTCTTTTTATGACTCCAATTCATATCAATCAAAGACAAAAGGAAACAATTCCAATATCTTATTTTAATGCTTTCGTTTATCTTGGAGTTTAGTTGCCATAAAAAGTGTACGTTTAAAATGTCCTTTGGGGAGTTACAGTCCCATAAACTCTTGTAACCAAGTGACATGCGATAATGAAACTACCTCTACAAAGTACAGCAAAATGAGATTTTTTTTTTATTGTAATCATCAAATAGTTTGCCTCAAGGTATTGATTGAATTATACATAAACCTTATGTGCTGCTGGAAAGAGGAAAGGAAGGGAAGGGAAGGGAAGGGAAGGGAAGGGAAGGGAAGGGAAGGGAAGGGAAGGGAAGGGAAGGGAAGGGAAGGGAAGGGAAGGGAAGGGAAGGGAAGGGAAGGGATACATTAATTCTAACAATATCTATTACCAAACAATGGGTAATATAAAAAAAAAAAAGAAACAAAACGTTAATTTACCCCTTTTAAGAGGTTAATTACTCTATGCTTTTGGTATTTTGTTGTACTTTTATTACTTGTCTCCCATATCTGCAAAACCATTAAAAAAGGAAATCTAGAAAAAAAAAAAGAAAAAAAAAAAAAAAATGAATTGTAAGCACGTTGGCCTTGAAATTGCATTTCCAGTTGATGCACATTCAGTTAGATAGAATGATCCATCTCTTTAAAAAGTTATTTGGAATCTCTGTCCTTTGAGATGATACTCATTGTCTCAATGTTTCTGAAAAGTTTATTGAAATGAGGACAGACTTTTGTTGTTGTTGTTGTTATTTCAATTCCTAGGCTCTTACTTGTGAATTAAAATTCAGATCTTGAAGACAAGAAAGTTATTGAATCTGTGAATCAAGTCTAAACCTAGCCTTCACTGAACTCTTTCATACATTTTTATTTTTTTTACGTTTTACTTTTTATTTCAGGTCTCAGCGTATTTATTTCTCTCACATTCAGGTACCACAATTATTTATTGAAATACAACATTTCTTCACATAATGTCTAATGTGATGTATGCAAATGTTTTCTTTCTGTACACAGGTAGAACAATATTTGATAACAGTATAATAGAAGCAGATAAAATACTTAGGCTACTTACTTAGAGTTAACTTTTGTTTGTTTGTTTGGGGGGATTGTTTGTTTGGGGGGAGGGACAACTAATACAGTTGTCCAAAGGCAAGACAAAACACCGTGTTTTACTTTGAAGCTGTGCATTTTTTTCATCTCCTGTCTTACATAAAGAGAATGCTGTTTGCAGAACTTCTTACAGGTAACTAATATAAAGACTAATTTAACATCTATAAATTCTAGTATTTAATAGGATATGTATTGAAGTTGTCTTTCCATAAAGTATATATACAGAGAGAGAAATGACCATGGACATCTTTGGAAGACAGGAAGAATTGTTCACTTTCCAAAGTGCTTTGTACCAGAGGAAAATTCATTCTGACATTAAAATTTGTCTCATTAATCATCTTAATTTGTCTGCTCCTCATCCTCTCAGCATTTGTTTTGTTTTACACTATTGTAGTAGAGGGTCATTCATGAATGGGTATTTGTCCTCCAGATTTCCAGCAACTGTCATGGACATTTTTATGGATATTGAGAAGTTCTGATATCACTTCCTGTTTCACAGAGGGCAGTTTACAAGTGATGGCAAATGCATAAAAAATTAGATATCTAACATCATCCTTGAGCTGTGAAAAGTTTTCTTTTACTGACAGTTTGGGGGGGAGGGGAGGGGCTTATGTTTAGATATACTCACATTTTCTCCACAGCTTTCTCTGAAGCTTCTTCAGGTGTGATGGTCACGAAGAGGTTAAAGGCACCTGTTGAGGTACAGACATTTTTTCTCTGTTCATGCTCCTGCAGTGGCATTTAGCAGGGCTTTGCTACGCACTGCATGAACCTGTGATACAGCGAAGTGACAGTTCCCTCCTGCACTCAGCACCTGTCACCAGAGCTGCAGTGATCAACGTTTCCCTTGGCCTTCATGTCAGGAAGGGCTGTTTTTTTTTTAGCATGATCAAGTGTGAAACTTTCCTTGAGTTGGAAAGCAGTTAATTCAACCACCAAGATTAAAGGAAGACACAGGTGATATGGAAGGAGGGGAGGAGGAATGACACTTGCTCTGAAAACCAGCCAGCAGCAATCACAAAAGCTTCAAGTTTCTGTCTGCCCTGTCTGCCTGTTCTGAGCTTCACAAAATTGGGTGGTGAGGGTTTTTTTGCAGGGTACTGGTATGCATGCAGCTGTGAGAGCAGCTGAGGCTGGCTGGACAACCAGCCCTCTACTCCTGCTTATGCCCATGCTCCACTGATGAGCTCAATTAAGTTATTAACAGACGTAAAATCACAGAATCACAGGGGTTGGAAGGGACTTCAAGAGATCGTTAGGTCCAACCCCCCTGCCAAAGCAGGTTCTTTAGAGCAGGTTGCCCAAGCAGGCATCCAGATGGGCCTTGAATATCTCCAGAGAAGGAGACTCCACAACGTCCCTGGGCAGCCTGTTCCTGTGCTCTGTCACTGATGTTTTTGTGACTGTCACAACAGTATGTTAAATGAGTAAAAGACAGCTGCTTTAAAAGATGAGGTCTGCACATTCGCTTGTGTTTGCTTTGGTGGTGCTCATTATGACACCAGTGACATCTAATTAGCACGAAAAAACATGCCAGGCACCAGTTCCGGACAGCAGAACTTCATTATCTATACAGTTAATTTTTTTTTAAGATGGTCGCCATGGTTGTGATCTGGATTAATTAACTCACAGTATCTGACCGTAGTTTTGGGAGGCAGCATGGCCAAGGACCATCCCTGGCAAGTGTATCTGGATATGACCATCCCTTTCTGAGTAACAAAAAGCTTCATTAGCATGGACACAGGCTGGTTGACGCTACTGATGGCAGTCCCAGAGGACAGCTGATGTGTTTGTACATCTGCAGACATATGGAGGCAGAAGGCATCACACCTCAAAGCCTTCCCTGCCCATCAGGTTGCCAGCGAGAAGTCTCCTGTGGACTGCGCAGACCTCTTGCCTGTTTAAAGAGTGCAGCACAATTAATTTTCTTCTTTAAACTCAGACATCAAGCCCTTGTTCTGAGTTCAGGCCTGGGGGCTAGAAGCAGCCAAGCTGGATGCATGGGAATGCAGTGCTAGTGTTTTTAGCTCCTAGGAACAATGATGACAGTCAGAGTGCACCAGTAACCTCACTTGTTTTTAAAAAAAGTCTTTGAACTTCATAGGTTTTTAACAAAGTATCTGGGGTCATCTTACTGGTACATGTAAGTGAAGTAGTTTCAATAGAGCATCTCAACAAGCTTTATGCTGGGCGTGCCTTTTGTTGTGGGAGCCACAATCTATTTTTGCTGCTTTAATTATCTGTGATAGTGTTAGCAAAGCTGACTGCATAGCTCAAAATGAACTGGTTATACATTGAAATGACCCACATCAGTTGTTTGCAGTATATCTGTCACTGCTCGTAATACTCTTACATGATTCTCTTTTGCAGAGTACACATTTGAGATATATGTATATATAAAGAAATATACACACGAACATGCTTGTATAGTCACTTTCATATTTTATAACTTTAGGTTGACTGCAAATATTTTCTGATAGTTTCCAAAGATGCTCTTGCCCGTTAAAAAATAATTTAAAATATCAAAAAGACTGATGATAATAACATTATAGCCCATTCTCAAACTGTTGCAAATGTATTTCTGTAGAAATATTTCTCCGTAAACTAGCTGAAGGACTGTCTAATAACCATCAGGTGGTTCTGGATGAATTATTTTAAACTTCAAATTTCAGTAGGAAAAGAAGTAAAGAAAGAAAAATAGTGATCATTTTCTCTAATTGTATCCATCACTGACTTACAAAGAAAGAGTACTTCACATCTCCCAGAGTTTAAAAGCTAGGAAAATATAACTTGTGTTACAAGGGAGTGAGATTTGATATTCTTAAGCTTAAAGTAGTGGAGCTATGTATTATAAACATTCCTCTCAATTTAAATTAATCCAAAATAGCACTTTGACTAGCTCTTTTCTTACATCAAGGACTGGTATGCAACAAAGTTAAATCCCTCCCTCCTTTTATCTAAATGAAAAGTGTTCTCCTTTAGGAGGGGAGATAAAATAAGCAACCTTTACTGAGGATATCCTCTGCAGTGAGGTGTCTCTGCGTGTGCCCAGCAGCTGGGAGATGAAGGTAACAGCGGCTCCTCCTCTGTGCTTCAGCTTGCGTGGGTACCACCGTGAAGCTATATCCAGCAGAAAGGCTGCATCCAAACATCAAATGGGTAAGAAATTCACAAGGTCTAGAGGTCTATAATGACAAAGTTTCCAGTGGACAAGGCTCAGCAGAAAAGGGAAGAGGTTAGTAGACCGGTTCTGAAGTATCTGTAGTCCAGCTGCTGGCACCTTTTGTTTTGCCATCAGATGTCGGGGGATGCAGCACTCTCATTAAAAAACATGACCAGAATAAAACTAAATCTGGTTGGCATTCAGAAAGTACAGTGACAATGACTAATTAAGCTTTTACAGATTTTCTTTTTTCAGAGTAACAACTAATTTTACCCTCCCTATGTTATCTTTTTGTTTTTGAGAGTGAAAAGGAAAACCCATTTTTTTGTGATAACAGAAAATAAGCAAAACTACAGACTCCTTCTAAAACAAACTTTACTTTCTCTATATTCCTGAGAGTGGGGAAGAAAAGAAAAAGAAAAAAAAAAAAAAAAAAAAAAAAAAAGGAAGACTAATTGCAGTCAATATGGCATTTTCCTTCACCATGCACAAATGATAAACCCAGAGAACACAGAGGGCTGTAAAGCAGGTAGTTATCTGTTTTTCCCATAGGGGTTAGGGAAAATATCTTACTCAGTACATGACTCTCTCGAGGCAGGAATACACTCACTTGCCAAAAGAACATAAGTTAAAGATTTTTAAGAGATTTTTTATTTTGGTTCTTTAGTGCCTTGCCATTAGCCCAGGGATTTCAACACAAAAACTCTAGCAGTGGCAGGAACAGGGAACTGAATTCCTATTACATTTCTATTTATTAAACAGTGAATTTGGAGACACTACAGACAGCAAAGGATTTTCTATTTTATTATTTAGACAGGAGCCAGGTATCTTCATTCCCTGTCTAAAAATCAGCAAGAGTTTCTTTATCTGACCAGCCAGTGCAATACTGTGTGACTCAAGAAAGACAAGCTGTATCAGTAGTTGACAACCAGGAGTTTCACAAGAAAAAAGGTGGGTTTAGCCATCCAAGGGATGTCGCTATGTGGTTCAACTGCTCCTCTCCATAGCTGAGCCTCTCTTCTTAGGGCCAGTTTGGAGATATGCACCTCCTCATCTCATTTTGGATTTATGCTCCTCAGGGGAAAGGAAAACAATGTTTAAAGAGACATGGAGACGTATAACAAGAAAAAGCTATGATGACCCCGAGGTTAAACAATTCATTGGGTTAAAGGCAAGGATGTTCCTAGGGCTTTGGTAGGAGCCCAGTTTCCCTACAGGGAAGTGTGGGGTGCTTCCCACCAGCCTGCCTAGCTCTGTAGTGTTTGGGGCACTTCCCTGAAATAAGATTTGAGCCATGTTATCACTAAGGAGGATCCTTGTCTCACACAACAACCACTAAGGAGGATCCTTGGCATGTTACACATTCTTAGAAAGTGCATGACAGGCTGCTGTTGGAGGGTCAGGTCCCCAAATTCCTTTAATTTAACCCCCTGCAAGCTTGCATGGGTCTCATGTAGCCTCTGGTCCTCGGTAGAACACCAGTGAGTATCCACAGACTGCTGATCATTCTGGTGTGAAGAGGTGGTTCAGTCCATTAGACACCCTTGTGCAAAACTGGCAGCATTTTGTGCTAGCATCTACAGCACACAGAAAACACACATGTGGCCAGGTTTACTCAAAGGCTGTTAGACTTGAAGAGCACAGCAGTGACCTTATTTGAATGAGCTGGCCTCAGGATCTGACCTCTTTCCCATGGGTACATTGCAGAGGGACTGCAGCTATCACTGCTGGGGATAGTTCTCCTGGGCTTCATTCAAGAAGTTGATCTGATCAAGATTTTTCTTATTACACCTCCTTCCATGCTTTTCAGTTTCCCCCTGGCTTGAGGAGTTGTATTTATTTACATGAAATAATAGCAGGTGGGTGAGATGTTCATTACTAAGGCAGACTCCAGCTGAAACAGCCATATGCTGTTTTGTAAGCAGTGTCCCGCACAAACTGGACGAATATACCTAGATACTGTGTGAAAGCAATGACATATGGAGTTCAGCATGGCTTTTTACCCAAAATGGTATTTAAACTTTCTACCTTCAAGCAGAGACTCCAGGCTGCATCTCATTTTGCTTTCTGCTTCCTTCTTTTCTAGCATGTAACCAATACTTGATTTGGTAAATGCCAGAATTCAACTTTGAGGATGAATGAAAAGCCTCAGGAAAGTAGTGACCTCCTTAATAAAAGAATACGATAACTTTACTGGATTTAACATTTCAAGGATCTATAAAAATTGGATTTGAAAGATTTTTTTCTTCCTTTCTGCAGGGGTAAAATGAAAGCACCTGGACCACACAGCTGGTAACTAGATGCTTTATGCCGTGATAGAAACAGAAAGTATTGGTTTTCATTACAAGTCTGAAACAGGCAGATAACACAAATAAAGCCACTGAAATATCTGCCACAAAAGGTGAAAGCCCCTGCTTCTGCAGGGGTCATTCTGTTTTAAAAGGAGCTGAGAATTCAAAAATACATATACATGTAGAATCCATTTCAGGTGTTTTTCCTCCTGATTTTCACTTACTTTTTGCTCAAGTTTTAAAGCATTACCAATTCTAATCATCTTCTTGAGCTGTTTTTAGTGAAGCTGCTGTTCCTCCCTTCTAAACAGTGAGTGGGGCTGATGCTTCTGGCTCAAATCACTTTTCAAGTCCCTGGGAATGCACAGGCTAAAAGTTGCTGCAAGAGCAACTATGCTGCAAGAGTCCCCTATGCTGAGGTTTGTGTAACTGATAATTCAGCTGGCTAAATTCTTTATGATCAGCACTCAGGGCATAACAGAAGATCAGAGCAAAGATAAAACAAATAATATTTCAAAAAACTTTTGTCTCCCTATTTAGGTTACTTCAGTATGGGATTCATCTCACCTGGCTTTAATCATACAGAAGGTTGTACTGGGTCTGGCTGGAATGTTAACTTTCCCTGCAGCAGCCCATACAGTGCCATACTCTGTACTTGTAGCTGGAACAGCAGTGTTATCACACCAGTGTTGTGTCTACTGCTGAGCAGCAGTGGCACAGTATTGGGCCTTTCTCTAACCCTCCTAGGGGGTGGGCAAAAAGTGAGGAGAGAAACATCACCAGGGCAGCTGGCCTAAACCAACCAAAGGGATATTCCATACCATGTGGTGTCACACTCAGCAATAAAAGGTGGAAACAGGAAGAAGAGGGGAGGGGTGGGCTCTCGTTGGGAAAACGTCAGTTCTCCTCTCGAACACCGGCTGCGTGCGTTGAGACCCTGCTTCAAGGACGTGGTCAATCATCACTCATTTGTGGGAAGTAGAGAGTAATTTCTTTCCTCTGCACTTCCATATAGCTTTCATTTATTTTGTTTTTTTTTTGTTTTCCTCCCTTCTTTTTATTTTCCCTTTTCCTCTCCCTTTTCCCCTTTCCCTTTTTATTTCCCCTTAGTTAAATTGTTTAGTTCATGATAGTCTTTATTTAATTATTATAATTATTTCCCTTTAATTAAATTATCCTTATCTCAACCCGTGAGTTGTTCTTTGCTTTACTTCTCCTCCTCCTCATCTAAAGGAGGGGGAGTGAGAGAGCGGTTGTGGGGTTTAGCTGCCCAGCACGGTAAAACCACCACATCTCACTTAGAGAGTCACCTCAGTTTCCCCTGTAATTAACACACATAAACCACAGGAATTCCCAAGGGTAATTAATTTCTACCTGGATAACTTTGAAAGAGGTGCAACAAATTACCCTCTGGAGGCAACTCTTTCTGCTAACTATAAACAAATGCAATACCCATGATTAGTTTTGACTGGTTGCTATAACTTCTTAATAAGGTAGTTAAGTGAGTGTTTTGTTTTGTTTTGTTTTTCTCCTTCTCCCTTTTGGAATTTTATTTAAAATATGCTTAAAACACAGGATGAGCTGAAATATTTTTCAAGAAACTTACAGGATCTGGACACGAAGAAATTTGTCTTTGAGATTTCAAAGCAATTTCCTATCCTGTTTCACAAGATGAAAATAGAAACCTAAAAACTATGGCCTTACCAAACTTAATTTGGATCATCTGAGGATAATTTGTCTTTTGTAAACTTCAAATGGCTTACTTTGTTCTGATTTTTATCATTTAATTTTAAACTTTTAAAATCAAAGGAACAAAAAGTCATTCCTAAACTTAAAATTACGCATTTTGTACCTTCTATCTTGCCAGAAATATGGTATTTTAATTGTTCAAGCACACGAGTAATGGAATTATTTGAAATGCTGCACCTTTTCAATTTAAGTTTCCAAGAATGTTAATTTTCCGACAATAATGCTTTCTTAGGAAATTCCTGAGTAGCCCAACCTGATACTGAAATTTAAGTATTACAGAGAATATGTAAAGAGTCTGGAACAAATAAGATCTCATCAGCCTACTGAGGCTGACTGCTATTTGTGAGATTGTTTTAAAATTTGATTTTAAATCAAATTAAAAGGTTTTGGTAGCAGGGGGCCATAGGGGTGGCTTCTGTTAGAAGTATGTAGAAGCTGCCCCATGTTTGGTAAGGGCCCCACTGCTGACCAGAGCTGAGCCAATAACTGATGTTGTTTTGTGGGTCTGTGAGAGCATATTTAAGACAGGGAAAAAAATGCTGTATCACACAGCAGCTGGGAGAGTGAGAGGAGAGAGGAACGGCTTTGCAGGCGCCAAGGTCAGTGAAAAAATAGTGGGAGAGGTGCTCCAGGCACTGGAGCAGAAGTCCCCTGCGGCCTGTGGTGAGGACCATGGTGAAGCAGGCTGTCCCCCTGCAGCCCGTGGAGTACCACGGTGGAGCAGGGTTCCATGCTGCAGCCCATGGAGGAGACCACAGTAGAGCAGGTGGACCTGCACTGATGGAGACGGCGGCCTGTGGAAGACCCCTGCTGGTGCAGATTCTGGGCTAGACCTGTAGGCCATGGAGAGGAGACCACACAGGAGCAGGGGGTCTGGCAGGAGCTCCTGCCCATGGGGGACCCAGTTTGGAGCAGTTTTCTCCTGAGGGATGGACCCCATGGTACGAACCCATGTTGGAGCAGTTCTTGAAGAGCTGCTGCCTGTGGGAAGCCCATGCCAGATCAGTTCAGCAAGGACTGAATCCTATGGGAGGGACCCCATAGCACAGGGGATGAGTGACCGAGAAGGAGCAACAGAGAAGAAGTGCTATAGACTTGACCATAACCCCCCTCATTCTCCTGTTCCTCTGCACCACTCGGGGGCAGGAGGTGGAAGAGGGTGGATGGGGGGGGAAGGTGCTTTTGTTTTCTTTATTTCATTTGCTTTCATTTTCTTTCATTTGTTTCTTACTTCTCTAGCTTGTTAGTAATAGGTAAAAAAACATACTATCACCCTATGCTGAGTCTGTTTTGCCTGTAACAATAATTACTGTGCGATCTCCTTGTCCTTATCTCAACCCTTGAGCCCTTTTCATCGTATTTTCTCCCCTTTCCTCTTTGACGAGGGGGAGTGAGAGAGCGGATGTGCTGGAGCTCAGCCACCCACCTGAGTAAAGCCACCACACTGCTTAACAGCTAAGCAGAGAGAAGGAGAAAAAAAAAAAAAAAGTGTGCAATCATATCAAAAAATAAAGAAAAGACTTGAGGGAGAGCAAGTCATGCTGGCATGAAAACAACTGGAATAAATCCAAGGTATCAGATTTAGTACCCCATGCGCAGTGATCTGGAAAGAAGTGATACAAAGATACAAAGTGTAATTACTTCTGATGTTAATACTAGAGAAACAATACATACAACCACAGCACTTCAGTTTTAATAGTGCCCTGCCTATGTGCATGAGATGAGATGAGTGTTAGTAGAGAAAAAAAAAAAAAAAAAAAGGTTTTCTGCTTGGGAAAGGAAGTGAAAGTTCTCCCTCTGGGCTCCGTCATGTGACTAGCTTTGCCATTGGTCTAAGGCAGAAACAGGTTCATGACTTGAAAGTCCAGTTTCACACATTCTTTGAGTCAATGAGATATTCCTCCCAAACCAGAAAAGAATTCTATCTGCTTATGGAAGACCAGACCATGATATTTACACCCTTACCCCATCCATTCCCCGTAATTTCAAGAAAATTTGTAACTAATGATACCCAGTGTTCTCCATCTTCAAAGAAAAATTCTTGGCTAAAGATGTCAGCATTATTTCCACTTTACAAATGGGAAGAACAAGGCACAAGCAAGGTCAGTCCACACATGCATCATGATTCCTGGACTGATATTGTAATGCTAAGCCACAGTGCTCACTCCACAATTTTCCTTTTCCATACCTGTAGTCATCATGCATCAGCTGTATTTCATATGCACATAAATTGTAACAATCAAGAAGGATGTCTTTCTTTTGATTTATTTTTGGACCAAAAAAAAACCAAAAACATTGCAAACCTGTAGACACAGAGGCCATCTTTCTGCTTTTCACATTTCTTGCATACACACACTGTATCTGGTTTTCAACTGGAGTTAATGCTATGTAAAACATAACTGCCAAGCCATAGCATCAGGTATAACAGTGTTATTAAGGCATACAATTCCCTTTTATTGCTGCTGGGCTAGGATGTCTCTAGTGCACATTGACATATAGCTGTTCTCTAGATGTGATGCACATCTCCTTTGGACCAATAACTCACCTCACTACAGGCAAAATTCTAATTAGTAGCAGGACTTTGAGAGGGAAAAAAAAATAAGAAGAAACATGAATGACCCAGGTCACCTGCTTCCAAGTCTATACCAACTCTTTTTGGACAATCAATAGAGAGAAGCTTTTGCCATTTCTAAATTAGATGAAGCTCTCCCTGATGTTCTACATGCAATACATTGCCTGTCTCTTGCCACCCAACAGGGGCTGGCATCCTTATCACTTCTCTTCTTATTAACACCATTCTCTGCTGTGAAGGGACCAGCTACCTTTTTTCTCAGACTGACTGATCGACATAATGAAGTTAAACTCAAGAGCAATTGTTCTTAACCCACAGGTGCCTTTAATGTTGGCTGCTATTTCAGGCTGGATGAAAGGGTCACAGACCTGACAGCTTGCTTGCTATTTCAGTCTTGTTTTTGTTTGCTTCTTTTCCAATACAACTTTTTCCCTAACAAGACTTCCTCAGCATGTTACCAACTTAGACCAGTGCAGTCAGGTTTGGAGAGATCTTTCTCTCTGACTGCTGGGCGAGGAATTTCAGACATACATGCGGACACAGAGACAGACCAACAGCACACGAAGACCCAGTGCTGCAAAAATGAAAATATATTTCCCCAGGGCCTTGGTGGAAGGTGGGTTTCTGGCCTCTGCTGGCACCACAAGACAAAAAGGAGGTGATGAAGTCCCCCACACTCAGCCTCCTGTGGCAGCAGCAGAGCCTCTCTGGCTTGCTTGGTAGGCAACAGGCAGAAATGTTGGGGATGGAGCTTATTGTGCAAAGGACACTTGTTTTCTGTGGTTCTTATTTAACCATATGTCACTTAAACAAAAATAGTAATAAATAAATGACTAATAAATAAAGTATAATAAATATAATAGTAATAAATATTAGTAATAAATAAATCAGCTCACTTCTTCTTGGGCTCAAGCTGTTCTGCAAAGTCCAGATTCTGCTGCTTAGAAAACTGCAGGAAGAGCATCCATTGGGAAACTTTGGAAACTTAGAGAATCTCTTTCAAGAAACTAACACAGAAATAGTTAAGTGTAAACACATAAAGGCAGTGTTTTTACAGACAGTGGATGTTTGACAATCTCCAGCAAATAAATGAATTCCATTTTATCAGAATACAGGATGGTTACACCAAGCTGAGAACCTTCTAAACTTTCTTTTTGCTCACAAATTTTTAATTAAAATCGCTGAAATTAAAAAAAAAAAAAAAAAAAAAAAAAGTCTGGGAGTCTGGTTCATCCAGATTTTCATCTATAAAACCTCTCTCTAAAGAAAGTGATTTTATTACATTTTATTAGAATTTGTCATTATCAATCATCTATATTACCATAGTGCCCAAAGCTGTAAATGAAAATGATAATTACGTTGACTACTATGCACCTAATGAGCTTTATCTGTAACCTGAAGGGGTTTCCAAAGGAGGCAGTTAATCTGTTATACCTATTTATTGTTTCGTCTCTTTTCTCTTATCTGAAATGGATGGGAACTGAACTGAGGCTTGCCACCTCATTACACATGTGGGAACAACAACAACAAAGAAACACCCAGTTCTCTTCAACACTGGTTCAAGTGAATTGGTCTTTGCCATGACTGCCCAGACAGAGGCTGTGGTGCTAGTGAGAAGATGTCAAGAGAGTAGTTTTCCTCTGTCTGCGTTTGACCTCATAAATAACTCAATAAATATGACAACTCTGCAGCACTGTGAGCAGATGCTGATGGATTTCTCTGGCACTCAGGCACTGCTTTCTCTTTTCTGAATCTATTATTTATTGCACAGCTCTCAGCAAGTGTTGTCACAGCAAATGAGACATGGTTTCAGTTGCCCCTGCTTTAAAATCCACCCAAAGGTGGGATGTTTATGGAAGATGGACCAAGTTCCAGGAAACTGCTGCTGCCAGTTCCATTGCAGAATGATGGCTGCGCTATTACAACACCAGGACTCAGTTTCCCCGTGTATGAAACTTGAATATGACTTTTGAGAGAAGAATAATTTCAGTTTTTAATTGGTAGTTAAGAGGTGGAATTGATACCTGGGTTACGGGTTCTCTGTGTGATATTCATCAAAGTTGTTTAGGCTGCCTTCACAAGGGGGCTCTGGAGCAGGAATAGTTCCCACCATCACTGCTCTTTGCCATCTTTCAGCTCCTTTGGGAAAGGCCTTTCCCTTCCTACAAAGTGCTACCCACAAAGAAATTCATGTCTCTGCTGACATCTCTAAGCTCTTACTTGCTATGTGGACCATCTCAGAGCACTGCAGCTCTCCTCCTGGGGCACAAGAGGCCTGTGCATGAGTGGTAATGTCAACACTGAATCTCCAAGGATAGGGAAGCATTGAGGTACCTGAGCAAAAAGGTGACCAAGCCTGCTGTTTCCTGGTGAGGTGAAAGCACACATTAATGGCGCAGTGCACAGGGGAATTAAACCTGTTTCCTCTGCCCTCCCAGCTCTTCTGCCAGCTGCACTGCACATCCTGCACCACTCTGCAGGGTGGAGGAGCCAGTAGGGCAGCAGAACAGGCAGGCAATGCTGAAATCGGCTTTGGAGGGAGCTGTGGCTCACGGCAGAGCAGGTGAAAAAGGACTGAATGACAAAAAGTTGATGCCAAGGGAGCCCTAATCTCTGTCTAAACACAGGACGTTTAAGGGGGCTGATATTCTTTGCCCTGCACAGAAATGCAGTCTCTCTTAAGGGATTAGCCGCTAATTCTCCTCTTTATACCACATCAGCAGGGAAATGATGTCTGTGTTTTTAGACTTACAGGAATGTTTTGCACTCAGTTCCAGCTCTTGCCACCAGGATTTGCAATTGCCTTCCCAGAAAAGTCATACAGAGCATATCAGTGGTTGAAATGAGTTAATGGTACAAAAAAACTGCCCCAGAACACAGGCACAGGCAATCCTAAACAGGGGTAAGTGCAAGGTTATTGCATAAATCACCCCTAACTATTAGGTGTCTACCAGGCTGCTCTGGGTATTCAGAGCCACATTTACCAGCCTATCTTCAGCACTTAATATTTACAGGAATAAAAATAGATGTTACTAATGCCTCGAAGAGAGCAGTCTGAGCAGAGCTGCTGGCTAGGACAGCACCCTTACTTCTCTTGACTGATGGGAAATCAAGGAACTGGTGCTGAAGGCTGCATCCAGACAAGTATGTGTGCAGGACTAGTTCTCACAGTGCAGTCAGTACAAGCACCTGAATCGTGCAGCCAGGGCAGGGGGAAGGCTGGGCACCCAGCATTCAAAACGTCTTTCACTTGATTTGTAAAATGGGGACAGAGCTACACAGATTGCTTGGGATTGCAGATACAGAGGGGGGATACAAAGGCATGATGCCAGTATGACAGAGAAAGCAAGCTTTCTAATCATCCTCCATAGAAAAAGAATAATCAAGAAAAAAAAAAAAAAAGCAATGTTTTGTATAAGTAAATATTATTTCTTAGTCCAGAATAAAGAGTCATGGAATATCCTTCAGGAAAAATGACATTTAAGACAGAGCTCAAGACATCCATGCACATACCAACTGTGAGTCTTCTTATTTAAGACTAAAAGAACAGTGACTGCTGCAATTGTCTAACATGCAAACGCTCCCTCTTGCAGTGTTTGTTTTTACACGTCAATGCCTCTAGGCCATATAGATGTGACATACGGATGCACAGACATGCTACAGACAAACTGCTATCTTTGGATACTCTTCCTGTTTCCACAGAAACAGCTAGAAGTCAACAGAAAAAAAAAAAAAAATCAAAGGCAAGGATAAATCATAATATTAGGTTAGGGAAGAACAGACCTTGAATACTGAGCAACTGATACACAGCATAATACAATTTAGGGTGGCTATTATGCTAACCCAGGGCAGGAGCGCGTAGGCATATGATGTGGCATTTACGACACATATTTGCTGTTAGCTAAGCAGGACCACAGCTGAGAGAGCGGGTACAGAGATCTTTATGCTCACCAACTGTTTAATGGCTTAATGCTCCTGCTAACCAGAGCTGAGCTTTGCTCTGCACATGATGCTTCCACACGCCGCTCCAAGAAGTGATGCTGAGACACATCTAAACAGGTCCCGCTGCTATTGGCAGGTTTTGTGAGCTAAGGTTAGTCCGGGGGAAATAACAATAATGAGAAAAGACCAACCAAATATGTTAATTCAGGAGTGTCAAATTCTCCATATAAATGGTGTGACTAGTGTCACTCTAATTGAGTCTATTTATTTAGTTTTTGGTAGCTGTCAGTATATTACCGTACATTTCACAAATAGTTTTTCTCCCAAAACTGTTCAGTCTAGAGAGCAGTTTAGGCAACAATCAGATGAATTGCCCATGGAAACTGAAAAGTGCTTTTTCTATTAGTTACCCAAGGGCTTGTATTCCAAGTAAGGAGCTTCTAATCTGTTCTCCTTCTGACTGTCAAACCACTGTGGACCCAGGTGGTAGCAAACGCAGGGCACCCCATGCTTGCTTTCAAACATTTAGCTTGAGAAGCTCTAAAATTGTAGCTGCAGTAATATGGAGAATCATATTCATGGCTGCTCTGCTCTAAATATCTACTCAATACTGTTCAGTCTGGTGTTGAAACCAGATTAGGTTTTGTGCTACTGTTATTAACCTAAAGATTTCAATGTTAGCTTGTGGGTGTTAGCCAGAATAGAGTGTACAATAGCACAGGGAAGCTCCACTCTGTAAGAAAATCAGTGCTGTGTTAGAACATCAAAAAGTCCTATTTCTGGGATCAAAGCCTATTTAACCTGATTCATGGTGACACGTCAAACTGGAAGCCTAAGACTAAATATGTATTCCAGCTGTCTATTAAAAAACAATTTGTCTCTCTAACATTTTGTTCCTGGCACCAAAAAATATAATATCTTTTTAAGGTGGATGTTGATCACCACTTCACTGCTCTCCATGGAAGTGTGTGTGCTTAAAGCTGGGTAGGACACAAAGTCACCCAGCTGGACTCATTAGCATGGCAGTGGTTTCACTTTTACATGTCTGCATGGCTCCCTGGGAAAGGTAGCTCCCATCTGGCAGCTCAGAGCACAGCATGTGCCCATCTGTGGCTGATGATGTAGACATGCCCTTAAAAGCCAGGCCATCCTTCAAGCAGCAGCTGAAATGATCAGATGCAGAGAGGCAGTGGTGGCTTTGTTGTGCAAAGGTCAAGGGCTGAGTGAGTAATTCCAGATGAAATCTCTTGATCCACTACAGATAGTCTCTATGGCCTTGGAAAAATGCCTATCAACACCTGATCCACAGAATCACGTATGCATTTGGGATTCAACTTTATGTAGAATTTAATTTCCTGAGTATAAAAGCATTGAGGTCATTTAATTTGTCACTGTCGTGACCACCCAAGGTATGGAGAAGGTCAGCAGGTGACTCATAAGAGAATTTCTTCATCGTTTCATGCTTAAATCCTCTGAAAATCCTTGCCCTGCATATAGGCTCAGAATAGACTTCCATATAACATACAACAAGCACTGAGCTCTACAGCGACAGTAACTTCCATCACTGTCTGTAAGACCAAGGCACAGCTCTGTCTGCTGCAAGGCAGAAGAGAACATATGAGAAAAGAGCTCCCCTGACTTCTTCCTCCCTCCTTCCCTCCCTCCCTCCCTCCCTCCCTCCCTTCCTTCCTTCCTTCCTTCCTTCCTTCCTTCCTTCCTTCCTTCCTTCCTTCCTTCCTTCCTTCCTTCCTTCCTTCCTTCCTTCCTTTTTCTTTTTGAAAAGACTTTGATCCACTAACTCTTGCTTCCTATGGGACACCAGGCTTTTGACAAGTAGACAAATAGCAAGAAGGTGATGAGTTGGGGACCCTCCATCCTTCCCATACACAGCTGTGACAAAGAAGCCAGGGTTTTTAGGAAAATCTGCCTTGATCTCATTCATGTCTCCAGACTTTGTCCCCCAAAACCAGCAGAAGGAGGAGATTGCAAATATATGTTCAACATGTCAGAGGTGTCCTTTATATCCTTGACCTCTGCACTGGCTGCCAGGAAGCCCAGTTAAAGGTGCCTTCTTTTGAGCTAGGAAAGGCTTCTTTATTACTAGGAAAAAAAGGCTCTATCTCAAGTCATGAACATTTAATGCCTGCATTTAATGTCTTGGTGTCTTTGTGGGATGTCCCAGTAGCTTCTTGTGGCTTCCCCTGTGGGCTTTGGAGATTACTTCCATTTTACCTCTGGGGTCTGTTGTAGGAACAGTATGTTAACTACTACAAGTCATCTGCAATCACAGCAATAGAGCCAGGGAAACCTTCACATTCAGGAGAATACTTCAAAATAGGCAGACAGGCTTTGCTGAGTGAGTCAATACCAGATTCCTTAAACTTAGCAGAGGTTTCAAATAAATTATCTTTATTTAAAGGGAAAACCTATAGTTTTAGTGGCATTTTGCGGGTTTCTGTCTTCTTTCTAGGGAACCACGTGAAGCTAGAAGAAACTGCACAACTAATATAAACCCTCCAACAGACTATACAGTGGGGAGTGATGTTGCTAAATGAAGAATGGTGCTTATGCTCTTTGTAGTACAGGTAAGTGTGGACACTACTGAAAAAATGGCCATTTGGCAATAAAAGAGTTGAATGGGCTTTCATCTTTTCAATCAATTCAAGGCTGCATTTTATGAAGGAATATACATTCCCTTTTTGACCTTAATAAAATAAAATAGGTCATTGTATAAAAAAAGATAATTAATTTTCCAGGGTTTTTATTAGGAAAAAAAATAATGGTGAAGGACATGCCCAAAGTGTGCAATTAACAAACATTAAAGCAATAAAATATTGACCCTAATTTTTCCCTTTATCTCTTCCCTCCCAGTTCCAACATTTGAAGCAATAATAGTAGCTAACAATCGATGGGTTCCTAATGAGAGCAGCTCACACTACAACCACAATAATTATCTTTTGAAAAATCAATAGGGAAGGAAATGTGAAAACAATTTGATATAAGGTGCGACTTCCTCTATTTCTGTTTATACTTATGTACAAGATTTCCCTCCCCCTACATTTTTCCCCCACCTCAGAGAGAGGAAAGATGTTTCCATCTTGGAAGATAATCACATAATTAAGATGTATGAGATATGCCTGTCTGTGACACGTGAAATAAAAGTATAATGAAGGAAACAATGCAAACATCTATAAAGGGCCTCTTCATACTCAGCAATAGTATTTGCTGCCATGAACAATATTCTTAATCAGAAAAAAAAATAGTCCTTCATAACAATCATGCTGCATACAATGATATTCACAATAGACCCAGGATGGCATGGCTGAGGAGGTATTAAAATACAAAAGTAATTTTGCTACAAGATATCTAGATCACATCCTGAACCTCTTCCTACTGTAGATGTTACCCTTGGACTTGGAATCACTGGAAAATAATTTAATAGAATTATAATGAACACATAATTTCAACCTAGTTCCATAGGTATAGATCATATCTAGTGACTCCAAGGTGATACTGTGTAAAAGAGAAAAGTTTTGAGCATGTTTCAATATGTCACAATCCACTGCAGCAACTGAATATTTCTGTGAAAACACAGAGGGCATATTTAGGATTTTGATGGCTTCTAAGTTCGTTATAATGCAATGAAGTTATAATGCACATACCAATGACTTAACTCTCCATCACCTCAGAAAAGGAGTTTATTTTTTAATTTGAGGTTTAGAGCATGAAGAGGTGTAATGAAGACCCGTGATAAGATGCAGAGATTTGGAACAGGCTGAGCTTGAGAAATTCTGGGACTGTAATTTGCAAACAACCAGGCTTGATGTGAAAACTTTGGGTATAAGCAAAGAAATCTTCACAACCAACTATATAAATATTGCTGGTTATGTTGCCATCTAAAGCTTGCTCAGATTAGTCCCCTTTAACATTGCCAGGCATAGGAAGGAATGTCATTGGAAAGGAATTAAATCTGAGATTTCCATCTGGCTAAATTACAGGGTGATGATGAATTATTAGGCCTCGTCTACCACCCAGACAAGTAGGGCAGGAATAGGCATCCATCTGGTTGAACTGAATGCCCTCCTACTCTTACCACTCATGCTCTGCTTTAGCATCAGGATATCTCTGGCTTTAAATGAAATGTCAAATATAATTTGGCTCTGGATATACAAGATATATGATTGCCCTTGGAGAAAGTTGATAACTCAGCGCACTCTGTGTCAAATGTGTACCTACCTGATAGCTTAGTCCATAAAAAGCACTAGCCTGCTTTCCCTCAACTGCATGAAATAGTCAGGTTCCAAACAGACCGGCCTGCAATTTACACAAATAGGTCCATTTTGAAAGAAAACCTTCACATCAGAAAGGAGAAATGGCTTGTTGAAAGTTGACTCCAAGTTAAATTTCCAAATGGCACTGCTGCATATTACATTTGCATTCAGTGAGGGGAAGGCAGTTACCACGCCGGTGGTGTATAGCTCAGCATCAGGTGAGGCATTATGCTAAATGGCACGTTTGGATTTCTTCAAGACTTGGTTTGGAAACTTTCATTTCGAAGAATGGTGTAATTTCAGAGATGTTTAAACTGCTTGGAATCTGAGCAGGGCAGAAAACACGAAGGGGATATTTATGATTACTGATGGCTTTAAAGTTCCTTACAATGTCTACTACATCTATGTGTTGTGCTGAGAGAATGGAAAGATTACCTGAACACATCTTCAAACTTGGTTTTGATGAACCTTTAAAACCAGTGGGATTTTTTGTGTTTTTGTTTGTTTGTTTGTTTCATTTTGTTGTTTGTTTGATTTAAATGTATGCAAACAAAGTAATGGGCCTGATTTAATGTTTTTGTTTTGTTTTGTTTCTTTAAATAAAATATCAGTATCCAGCTTTACTGTGAGTCTGAACTTTTTATATTTACATTGCACTGGAAAAGATATATTACTGGTAAACCTTATCTGCACTTCTACCTGATGGTTGCAGCCATCACCCAGAAAACATGATTTCAGTCTGATTATTTTGTATTTTTCCATGCTTGTGATTTCTTATACAGGCTGTCCTCAGGACTGGAATGCATCATGCCTGTTCCACTATTAGCATACAAAATACACTAGGAGAAAGACTCAAAACTTTACACATTGCCATTAAGATTTTTGAAAAGCTACAGTGGTAAAATGTAGAGAGTGACAGATACTGCACAGAAGGACATAAATGAAGAGGCAATATACTTGTCAGTCACAGAATATGACAAATACCTCATATACCCAAATAAAGGCTAGTAACCTAAGCTGACTTACATTTTCGGAGATAAGGTTACATATGTGATATTTTATGCTCTTGTTCCAAGAGCAGCAGATGATAAGTTTGACTCCTGTGACTTAACATTCTCACCTTTTTTTTTTTTTTTTTTTTTTAACATGTTTATTGGCAATTGTGGTTGTGAGACTGAAAAGCAATTCAATTACAATTGTGGCTTACCCTCATTTTCTTCTCTTTCTTGAACAGAGTAACTATTTATCACCTCTTTGGCATCTTTTTTTCTAACAGGACTGATAAAAAAATGGAATACATCTCCTTAAATGAACATATGATCTTTTTATGCTCATTTCAAATGTTTAAATACTCATTATTAACATGTCATACTGTATATCACACCTACTTCACCTCATTCAATCTATGCCAGCCTGGTATTGTTCGCTTTATTTCCCATGCTTTCAGTGGTCTTTCATTTCCTTAGCTCTCTGTTTTCCCCATCCTTCCTGTTCACCCTCTCCCTCTGAGCATTTCATAAGCAGCTTTGCTTCTTGTTCTTGAAGAAGTCAGTGATGTTTCTCTTCTCAAATCTCAGTCTTCTGGGCTACCCACAGTCACATTTATGCGCTTCTAAAGCCATTGCATTCTTCAAAGACTGAAAAGCTTCCAATAGGAGCTTTTAATCCACCTGTTTGACTTTGAATTTAAAGACAAAATGTCTATTTAGCTAGGTTCTTAGGTCTCAAAACACCTCAGAAGAATTCATTTCACTCCAGGATATAGGGAAGAACAAGAATAAAAATAAATAAATAAATAAATAAATAAATAAACAAATAAATAAAAATCATAAATATCATACATTATGCCAAATTTAGCAGAAAATTGAGAAGTTAAACTGATATTCAAGATAGAGTTGTATAGAGTTGTAAGAAAGAAACTAGAATCTAGATCACTAAGATTACCTAGGACCTCTCAACTTTGCCCCTTTCTGCCAAAACCTTATGCTACAGCACCCAGGTGATGTTTATTCCTACAGCATTTATATTGTCATCTCAGTCGAGAATTACCAGTCACTTTCCTGGATGAAGTTTTCTCTTTTTCTCTTTCTCTTTTCCCTAAATGTTGAAGTATACTTAAATCTGGGGGCAAATCTGTCACTAGCTTCCATGAACATTCTATCTTAAAGTTCCATTTTCACCTAGCACACATTTTAGTTATGTGAATATATTCTCTACATTCATTTAATATTGCATAACCTGTGGTCTGCATTCCTTATTCCTCTGTAGTCCCTCCTATAGCTTATTCCATGAAAAAGTAGTATTGATACAGAGACAAACAATAACAAGTCATTACTGCAAAACAGCAAGCTCAATCTATGCCCTCAAAATCTTTAAGCAGAGCAGAAGGGAAAAAAAAAAAAAAAAAAGAAAAAAAAAAAAAGATGGCTTTGCAGCATGACCAGAAGGTTAACAAAGCTAGGCCTTTTCCAATGAGCTATAAGATTATTGTTGCTTTTCTTTCTAGACCAATATTGATTATATGTTCCAATTTCATTCAGATATTGAATTTGTTTTATTGGGCAAACAGCTGCAGTCTCCATTCCCCATCCCTTAGCAAATATTATTTCAATTCTTTTGAACTCACGTTGCGCAAGTGTGACTGCTACACTCACAACAGGTTTTTCCATCATGTGACACAGGTCTAGGACTACGTGACTGGTCTGAACACAAACTGACATATGGATTTTACTCAAATATCTCTTCCCTGTGTCTTTATTGTTGTATTAATGTTGTTCTCCTCCTGTGGACTGCATACCACTGGTCCATCTTGTCAGGTAAGCTGTTGTCACTGAATGAGAAAACATGCCACCTTAATATTGTCTTCATAGAAGATAAGAATTAAATTATATCAGAATCATAGAATGCTTTGGATTGGAAAGGACCTTAAAGATCACATTCCAAAGCATTATAAAGATCTCTTCAAAAACATATTTTTTAATGTTTCGAAATGTTTAGATTTCAACTTTTGTTTTTAATTTTACAATATAGAGCAAGAAGCATAGTTATGAACAGTTGCTCCAAAAACACACTCCAAACATTTCACTTCAAAATGCCAAAAGAGAATATGTATGTCAAAATATTATCTGAGCCTCATCCCTTCACCAAATCTTTTCCTCCTGTCTTCTCTGAAACAATGTTCTCGTAATGTAAAGATATATTGGTTCCAGTGGAACTGCATTTTACTGCAGAATGTATTCTGCTAACTTTTTGACAAAAAATTCTGGGAATACAGTTTCAGGAAACTTTAATATCCCAGCCAAATGAATAATCTTTTGGGGTGGATTGATCAAACTTATTCCATATCCTATGCAAAGCTAGTACTGTGAACTACCAAGATCATTGCAAAAACAGATAAAGCAAAGCATATATTTTACTGTCTATTCTTTTATAGATAGATAGATAGATAGATAGATAGATAGATTTTTTTTTTTTTTTCCCAAAGATGTACTTTATTAAGCTATTTGTGAAAAATGTAGGAGTTTTTGTTTTTGTTTTTGTTTTTTTTTGGTATAGTTTTTTGTTGTGGTTGGTTGGTTGGTTGGTCTTTTTGTGTTTTGTTGTTCTTGTTTGTTTGCTTGTTTTGAGGTATAATATTTTAAAACCAAAACCTCCTGAGTTTAAAAGAAGAAAGTATAGCTGATTTTTCTTTATGTAGAAAATACACTATGTCATAAGTTTCCATAGGAATTTTCAAGAGTAATTTCCAAACCAGCTCCAGCTCTGAGATCATTGTGCGTGTTCACAAATAAAATTATGCACAACTCCACAGTCACCCTAAAGTTCATATTATTACATATTTATGGTTGAGTCATCATATTTGTATATAATAGCTCTACAATTCTTCCTTAATTTCATGTATGAGGTTTCTCCAGACATCTCCTAATTTTACCTTGGTTTTGTAGTCTGTTTGGAAGGCACTTTAACAAGTAGGCTTTCACTAAGGGATATTCCTGGGGATGGGGACTGGAATTTTATTGCCCTGATTTCCTTTCTTAATATTTTACCATCTATAAGAGACACTCTAAATGAACCTTAGAACAACTCCTAAAAAAGCTGTAGCAGAAACTGAAAATGTTGTTAGACTGTATAAAAGTACACGAAAGACTTACATGTATAGTCATAACAGTACTGACAAAAAGTTAATATACTTACAAAAGGATCCCAAAGAAAATGAAATAAATGACTACAGAAGTAATCAGCAGGTATAGACAGTTCTCCTTTACATGCAGATACATTCTGAAGTTGCAAAGTTTTGCCTCTTAATATGAAAGAAGATAGACTTAAAGTGATCTGTTTTCCCATCACCTAGCACCTTGCCTGCATCTGTAGAAAGGCACATACAAATGTACAAAGGTTTCATCTTCAAAGCCACCTACTGAAGGTGAGACTCAAAACATTTAACAGATATAAAAATGAAGGAAAGATCCTTTATATTCTGATACATGACTAAAGATGCACAAACAGGGAACAGACCAACTAGGTTAAGTATTGGAATAAATTAAGGAGAAAGCACATTTGCTCTACTATTGGCCTTTCAAACTAAAGTGATGGCATGATTAAATAATTGAGCTGTCTCACCTTACACAGTTAGACAGAAGTCCAACAGGAATAATTATTCCAAAATGGGTTTGAAGGCAAATCAAGCTCTTTGCCAGGCTAGACACAGAAGTCCAAAACTTAACTTTTTGCTGCCTTCTGGGTCATAGTGGGATCAAGATCAATGGGTTGTTTTTCTTCAACTTTGCAAAAGTGTCATTTACTTCACTAAGGTTGATCCCTTCATCAGTAATTTTCATTGTGAAGACAAGGCTTGATTACTGCTTTTGTCTACTGCTGCAACGAGAGGTCATTAAATAGTTCTAAGGATTAATTCCCAGCTTCACACAGCATATAATTTCAAACCCAAGTATTACATCTACCATCTTGAATTCTCACTTTCCTGAATTCCCTCTCAGAATATCTGAACATTGTGCATGACATAAAAGCAACACCAGTCACAGCATCCAAAGCTCTCCCATTGCTTAGGTAGGCATGTCCCCATCCCATAACCACACAGACCTTCTGATGGTCCTGTGCCAGTACGTACATAGTCACCTAAACCACAGCATGGGATTCTATGAAGGAAGGTCTACAACTGAAATCTAGCTTCATATATCTTGTCCTTAAAATTCTTCAATCACAGATTAATATTTTTATGTTTCCACATTCCTTGGATATTGGAAGGTGAATCCTTCTAGTGAAAATGAAGCTGATATACTCTTCTCCTACAGATTTTTTTATGTGTTCAGAAGTGTACTTAAAAGGGTTTCTGTCAGTGATTACAGGTACACAAGAACTTCCTTTCCTTCTCCTTTATCATCACCATTGTTTCTTGACTTTCACTGGTTCCACTAAGCCCAGTTCCTCTAATCTTCTGAATGCAGTGGGCTGCAGTTACATCCCTTCTTAATTTTCTGTCTAAACTGATTTTTCTTTTCCGTCATAATAAATATAAGTATATTCAGCTATTCTTCCTGGCCTTGTGGGAAAAGCAAAGAATCATTGTCTTTTTCCAGCTACCTCCCAAATTCTCTCCCTTTAAACTCATTAAAAACATTGTTTTTGATATTTAAGCTTCTCTGCATCAGGGAACTCTTCTTATGTTATTCCTGCAGCTCTTCCTCTGCACTGAACGCTTCTATACAGTTGCTTTAATAATCTCTTCCTAAACAAATATAAGTAACTCTTCCCCCAGCTCCCTCCCATCTCTTTTTTTCAGTTCCACAGCTTGGCATTCGTTCACTTTTCCTTTTTTTTCTTCTCATTCTCTTTCCCCTCTCCCCCCCCCCCCCTTCCCCCCCCCCCCACATCTTCTAATAGCTTTTCTTCTAGTCAGTCCATGTGACATTCTTTTTTCTCATCCTTCCCTCACACCTGGTGGTCCAACAGAAGTCTGAACATGATTTTTCCTTGTTCCAGATGAACCCAAATTCTGACAGCCATCTCAGTATCCTTTATATTCTTATATCGCTCTGCATCTTTGTGTTCAGAGAGTCTGGAGAAAAAAAGAAAATAATAATAACAATAATAATTGGAAGAGGCAAGCACATTGTTTTGTTTAAACAAGTAGAGTGTGTGGAACTTTAACTTCTACTTTATTTTAACCACTTTTAAATATTCACATGAGAATTTAGTATGGTGAAAACAAACAAACTGGATTTTTTTTTCCATCCATCCTCATTTCCTGTCTTGCTGAACTGAAGATACATCTTCACTCAGTGTTCCAACAGCTCACTCCATGCAACAGTTACATCCTGAGAAGAGGTGGAGCCCTCACATTCATGCCTGAAGAGGTGGAGGCCTCACATTCATGCCTTTGTGATCAGATTGGGGACTATATCACTGGAAGCAACCTGCATGAAAAAAGGAGGGATGGCTAGGTAACCTCCCTGTTCTCTCTTCTCCCTAGCACCTAGGAATTTTGGATGCATTGTTTGTTCCTCTCTTTTTGTGATATCTGTGCTACTTCCCTGAGGACACAGCTGTTAGCATGCCAACCACGCAGCATCACAAAGCAGAAATGTTGCCTTGGGAGCACCTTGGCAACAAGTCGGCAAGAACATTTAGCTTATTGGAGCAGTGGCCTAACATGGCAAATAGCCACCTGTCTTTAAATAAAAGGCATTTCAACTCCACAAAGGTGATCATACTCGACACTGAAATCACCCAGGCAACCACTGTTCCATGGCCTTCTCATCACACACACCAATTATTTTCAAGGTTTGACACACTTTGGTGAATAAGCTTTTAACATTTTGATCAGAATTATTGTTAAACAGAGAATCCTTTATGCTTTATGCCATCTCTTATAGACACAAACCACTCATTTGTGGCTAGCAACAATGGTGAATAGCCTACAAAAAGAAAACGTGCACAGTAAGAGTTGCTTTGTTTACCTTACAGTTCACTTATGGGTCCACACTGGGTTAAGAAAAAAGAAATAAGAGGGGCCTGAGACACAGAATTATTTTCTTTCTCTCCATCAGCAATTCCTTTGGTAAGGGAACAGATCCTCAGCTGTGAGGATTTAGGGAATTTAGAGTCTTTGATAATCTTAATTTCTGAAGCCCCATTCATGCTGCAGATAACTGTACACTAGAGAGCAGTCCTCCTCAGCAGGCAAATTTAAGTGTTTTTTTTTTTTTTTTTTCTCCAATGGCACCAGGTGGTCATCTGAAAGATAGCCACTAGTGCCCAAGTGACAGTAGACATTGAGGACAGCTGGCAAATTAGGCCTCAGGGCTCCTTTTGAAACAATGCGAATATAACCTTATGCAGTAATTTTATTAAGAAAACAAAAGCAGTTCCCCGTAGAGAAGAATTATTATCAGGATGTCTCTAGCAACAATTCTTAAAGGCTGAAATCCACCAGAGTAATTAAATACAGCTTGATTTATGAAAAAATAAAAAATGCATTTCATTTTTCAAAATCCTTTCTGTTTAACACCAAGTCAATAATGACTTCACAATTGACCTATTGTTTTTAATAGATTGATTCTAATCTATATGAGTTTAATTTCATATTTAAAACAGCTAAATGTAGATTTTCCCAGGTCAATGGAGATCCATTGAATACAGTTACTGGAGCTTGAGGTACTCAGCAAACTATTCATTGGGTTTGGGCTTTAGTTACATGTATGCAGGACTCTGATGTAATTTAAGAGGCTGGAGGGTCTATGAGACACTTGTGGAAGCTGGCAGCTATCATATGGGACCTATGGGAGGCTTCCTCATTTTTAAGCAGCTGTTAAGATCCAGATAGACAGCACCTGAAGACATTTCAGATAGTTCTGGACAGAACCTATGTGTGAAGAACTGAGCCCTAAATCTCCACCACCATAAGGGGAGTTACATGTAGACTTCCATATGTACATTGACTTTCTTAATTTGTAGCTAAGTCTTATTATAGATGTTTTAGTTTATTAATTTAATGAGTGAACACTGCCACTAAATCAGTGGACTACAGTTGCACAGAACTGCCCTTAGTTTCCCAGTTGACAGATTCTCTTCTGAAATATAAAGAATAGTGGTTTTGTTTCTCTGGCAATATCTGTGCTGAGTTTGTGATTGAATGAAATAGCTCAGGGCCAGCTGGCTTAAGTTCACTACATCTCTGTTTCTGTTCAGAGGCAGAGCAACAGCAGGAGTCTATCTTCACCTTTTTCTGAGGTTCCTACTTGCTCCCTATCCAAAGCAGGATAGGAGTAAAACTGGAGTAGCTGATCCCACCTGAGAGTCCCTACTGAATTCAAGAGCAAGCTAAAGAAAACAGGAATCTAGGTGTCACCACTGTTTTTCAGTTCCTCATCCATAAATTAGATTCTGGTGACTTGCTTTTTAATGCCAACACCATAATCTTTGTGAGTCTGTCTCAGCTTCACATTATGTGTCTACACAACATCAAGGGAACGCAGCCCCAACCACTATAGTAATCCTTCCTCCTCATTTCTCCTCCCCTGTCCAATAGATGAATCAGACTCTCAAATTCTACTAGCTCCACAGTAAGCTGCTCTTTGTGTTTTGACATACAGTGTCTTTAAATCCTTTTTTTTTTTTTTCTGGTCTGCGACTCAGCTGATCCCTCCATGGTGACTGCTGCCTCTTCTCAGACCAAAGAGGAGTCTTTAACAGGCAGTCATCTTTTACTCAGCAGATGTGTCCAAACAGCTGGAACTCCTTTCTCATTTCCACATCAGTGGCTCTCCCTTTTAACACATAGCTTTGCTCATTGTCTCTTTTCTGATACACTTTTGCCAGCTGACCACATGAAGCTGATGGTAACATTTCATTTCAAAGGGCATACATCTTTCTGTGCCAGCTTTTTCAAAGGTTTGTGTTCCTCCTGTATGCAGTAGAATGAGGTACATCCATATTTCAAGCTGCTTTGTATTTGTGTGTTTGTCTATAGAAAGATCACCTTATCTCTGCAATGCTGTGATACAATGAATAAATAACAGACTCTCTAGCAGAAGTAAAATGCTTATTGGGCTTACTGTAGGAAAACACTTCTAGATCATATTTCTTAACAATCAGGAAAGAGCTGCAAGGTTGTATAGTATTTTCACACTTACCTAGCATCTTATTGTGTTAGTAAATACCTCAGTTACTGAGCTGCATTCAGTATGTAATCAGGTCTTAAGCTATTTCTCCAAGTCAGGGTTGGGGCACTAGACACTTAAAGAGGACACAGTTGGTTAATTGTGCCTTCCAGCTGTATCTAAAATCACAGGAGGTGTTATCAATTTGCTTGTATTAGCACAGCAATGAACTGCTAGTTCTTTGAAAAGTTCTGCAGACATCATAATTAGCTATCAGCCACTTTAATAGGCTAATGGAAGCTGACTGTGTTTCCTCCTAAAGAAAGCAATAACAAGAGTAACATTTTTGCTCTTAGTAGCTTGTGCACACAGCAGAAAAGAAATAGCTGGGTACATCAATTTGCCTGCATGCTTTTTAACACACAGTAATGATATCTTTTATTGGAAAAAGAAAAACAACAACAACAAAAACCACCCAAGCCAAAGCTCTGTTTGCATTTCTTTCAGGTGAATAAACTCTAAAGGTAGTACAATGTTCCCATCTAAAACATCAAAAGAAAATACAAATCAAAAACAAAGGAACAAAAAGTGTGTGTAAGATAATAACAGTAAATACAACATGACCAGTTACAGCAGGAGTTAAAAAAGCCTAAGGCATAAAAAACATATGCTTAATCCCTTGTATTTGTAGTACAATGGGGTTTTTGATGCGTTATCACAATGATGCCAAGTATATTGGAAATTGGCTATATTATAAAATGTGGTCCTTCGGAAAACAAACCCTGATAGACACCTTTAGCCTATTAAGGCATGCAATAGCGTTCATAATTTGCCAGTGACTTGGCTTGAATTAAATCTATATCAGCAGCTGTGTTTCCTCTGAGGTCCTAGGTAAGGGTCAAGCTTTTATCTTTGCTTTTAGACTTTCTAGTTTTTTAACTTGATTTTGTCTATACTTTTTTATTTTGTCCGTTTTATATATTTATTTTTAATAAATATAATTTATTTTATATATTTATTTTTTATTTATATATTTATTTTTTAAAGAAAGATAGAATTTTCAAGTCACTGCATTATCCATGAACTTGGGGCATTTAAAAATAACCCAGCACTCATATCCAAGATAAAACTGTGAATGCTGGCAGCAAGCTATTTACACAGATCACAGTTAAGAGCTCTAGTCTGCTCTAAGGAGGCTTTACTCATGCATGTATTCTTAGAGACATCAATATAACGGACCACCTTGTATAAGGGTTACTGAATCATCAGGGAAAAGATATTCATTTTATTCATTTAGATAGTAGGAACACAGAAGTTTATTCTGATTTGTGATTTTAGTTTTTTTTTGCGAAGAACCTGTCATAGATGAGAACCTGGTTCTGAACATTCAATCCTAAATAAGCACAACCATCATATGGTTGTACTCTTTTGTTTTATACTCAGGTAAGAAATACAAATCTCAGCTGGAAGTTCCTTGTATCAAAACAACAATGTGAAACAGGACTCCCTAAACTGCCCTTTATTTGTGATCAGGTTCAGAGAATTTAATGTATAGTTCTTGCTATGCTAAGACTGCAAAGAAAGAAGCCAGTATATTTAAAGGCGATACAGAGCAATAAGGCCTGAGCAGAGTGAAAGAGAAAACTCCCAACAGCTTCAGAAAGGGTAGGATTTCATCCTGAAATGTTACTTAAGAAAAAATGCCATGACTTATGAGACAGGGGAGTACCCCGCAGGTAACTTTTGTTCTCCTTCACATAGTGGAATTTCTGTTCACTTAAGGTACTTGATTTATTTTAGAACTGGTTTTAGCTGCAGTCACAGGCTGAGAATGCTTCAGAAGACAAGTTTGTTAATGCTCAAAACCAGAGGGTAACACATGGGAGATGTGCCTTACACGTACAAAGATGCAAAGAGGTATGGTATGAACTTTTCAATGGATCAAAGTGCCCATCAAGCCAAGAGTGTGTATTTTCTACAACCTCTCCCAAGGAACTACTTGCTACTTAAGCTGCTAAGAGCACTTAACCTCTTGTCCCACGCTCTCCTAGAGTTTACTTCATATATGAATATCTCTGATGACTGTTCTTACTTCTGGTCTACCACATTAGCAAACAGTTGAGGAAATCTGGATGTGATATTTTTCCAAAGAGCTTTTCCTAGGAAATTTTCTCTCACTGCCTTAGCTTAACTCACTCTCTTGCAAAAATGCTGGTCATGCTGTCAGTGGTAGAGCATCTCCTGCCCGCTGGACAATGACCTGTATCCTCCTGGTGATCATATCAACACATCTTAAGCAAGAGCTGAATCCCCTGAATTTATCAAGCCTGCAAGAAAATACATCAAACCTGCAAGAATTCAGCCCCTGACACTTGAGAAATCATTAGCTCCTGTTTTATACTGAAAGTCAAATGATGCTGGATGGTTAATAAGCTATCTCTTTAAACATGCTGAAAATATTTAAACAGCAATTAATGGAGTTCCAGCCCTCTTGACAGTCAGATGGTGAGCTCTGTGGCTTCATATCACCTTACCATTGCTTCTGAAATGTGTATTACGTTGTCAGTGAAGAAACCATAATATATTGACTTTTTAAACATGGAAAATCATTACTCCCATTAATATTGGTTTGCATGCTGACTTTCAATGTGGGAATATAACCTTAGTAATGGCAAATCTATGGTTTCATTCTGATATAGAATGCAGAAAAATAACAATTACCAAAATCATATTCTCTTGACAAAATCTGTTTTACTGCTGAAACTTGTTAACATCATGTTTAAATTCCTCATATTAAATTGTTCTCTCAGTAGTTTGGGTGTCCAATATTGTAATAACATTCATGAGTATTTCTGCCATTCTTACATTATTCTAAAAGAAATACTGTTTTTAACACATATCAGTTAAAGTCATGAGCTATTACTTAAGTTTATGGAAACAAAGGTAGCTGTTGAGCTTTTTTAAGAGGCTTAGTATTTGCCTATATATTTTGCCATCCTTCCAAGTCAGCTGTTATCCCAATTCAACCAGTGTTTTATTATTCATTTCATATTATTATTTTCTCAGATTCTTGTACACATATTCTTACCTCAGAGTTCTTTCAGCTCAACTCCTTCAGTAAGAACAGCACTTAGTCATTGTGTCTTTTTTTGTTGTTATTATTGAATTTGTATCAAATGTACTCACTCCTCCTAGATTATGTCTCTGCAACTGCTCACAAGTGAAAGTCCATTACTGAAATCAGCAGTATTATCAGCCCAAACTGCTTCTTTTCATATTTATATCCCTTCAAGACTCAGCCTGCAAAACAAACCAGAGACCAGCCATGGCATTAACTTATTTTATTTTTGACCCATAAAGTTACGCTGTTGTAAGAAAATCATCTGCATGATCTATCACTGACTTGTACCTAGTGACCTGCAGACACATTGAACTTGAATGAATGGAAAACAAAGCTGATAATTGTGAGACAAAGGAAATAATACACAGTGTATAAAACTCTCCTAGGCAGAATAATTTATTCTTGACATCAGAATAGGTAGGTAAGGGCTAGGATTACAGTACTTTTGTAAATAATTACTCTCTAAATAATTGAAAGACTAAAGCTAAATGGTTAACAAGTATCAACAATAAGCTAGCTGTACTAGTACATTCTAGTACAGAAATGTAAAATTATCCTCAGAATGTCTTGGACAAAAAAAAAAGAAAAAAAAAAAAGAAAAAAAAAACATGCTTGGATTAATGGAAAAATATTAGCTCCTTAAAAGTAAACAACTTCTGGGATTAATTTTGGAGAGTGAGATATTATCCTTGATTTCAAATGGATCCTTTCCCGCACGTTTTGAGTTTATGCTTACTTGAATTCTCTTCCAGGAGTCCTAAAACATAGCAAATTTACTAGGGCTTCTTACAGCAGTAAGTTATATAATTTGCAGAAAAGACAACCATGGCACTAGAATGAGGAAATTATTTGAGGAAAACATCAGAAACACACAGAGTGTTTGCCTATCAATTCTCCTGAATTAAGGAGATCATGATGAAATAACCCTGCTACTAGAGAGCTAATTTGAAATTAGTCATTTAAGAAAAGTATTTCACAACTATGATACACAGTAAATCTGAAAAGCCACACCCCAGTCCTGAATATCAGTAAAAAAATTAAGCAGTTAACAAAGTAAATATTGTAAGTCTGATATTTGACATTTCTCTTCTTAAAATATGAACAAAAACTGATTAAGGGCAAATAGCATGAGTGTTTATGACATTTAAAGTATGTTTGCTGCCTCAGGTTACCTGCCAGTCTAGTTGACAGCTTGCAATTTCCCATGTTGGTGCAATCCTCAGGCAGGTTGCTCTGGGGACTTCTAAAAAGACTTTGACTTTGACTGACTTCTAAGACTTTGGGAGCTTGACATTGGTCCCAGTACCTCTGCACCTGCTGCTGGGCATGTTTTCCAATGGCAGGGCTGTCCTTCACTGTTTCAGACACAGCTTCCTAGTGTAATGGAGTGGTAGATGCCATTCCCTGAATAAGATGGTAAGTTTAGCTCATTTGACTTTGACTTGTACCCGATCTTTCTATCTGAGTCCTGGAGGTTTTGCATTGGGTAAGAAAATGAAAATGAAATAATGAATAAGTAATTTAAAATTACATTTTTGTTGTTGGTGGTGTTTTTTTGTTTTATTTTGTTGATAATTTGTGTTTGTTTTTTTTTTGGTTTTTTTTGTTTGTTTGTTTGTTTTCTTTCTGAATAAATGTTCATTTTTCAGCACATGCCTTGCAAAAAGTCTGGTGTTTCCTTGCAAATTCTTATTAATAAACACATTTGTGAACACAGTGCTTCACTCTATTCTCAGACAAGTTGATTATTATTCTAGCTAGAGTTTTATTTTGCTGCTCTCTTTATAGCTAATAGCCTTTTAGATGAAGACAAGTTTTACTATGGAAACTTTCTCCAAAAGGACTAGCAAAATGTTTGAATCATCAAGCAACATTGTGTCTGCAATGTGGCACATAGTATGCATGTATTCACACAAAAGAATCTGAGAGTCACTGATGCACAGGAAGCTCAGACCCTAAATCCCTGACCAGCCAGGGAAGGAGCAAGAAACCATGAAGCAATGAGAATAACACAGGACTCGGGAGAGTGTTTTCTACCCCTCAGTAAATCCAGACTTGTAAAAATCTGTGGAAGTGAGAACAGCAGGTCAGGAAATAGTCCTAAATAATGAAAGGAGTGAAGGGAAATGGAAACAGTTTTACTCCTCACATGTGGTCATGTCTGGCTGACAAACAAGAGAGAGCAGCTCTGTCACCAAAAATGTGATGGGGCAGGAAAGTATGCAGGAAAATCAGCACTTCTTAGTAGGGTCATCATCAGCTTTTTCAGAAGTGGTTGAAATGGGGGCACTCAGTAAGAAAATGACAGTGAGTGGTTTTTAAACCTCAAATTCCTACCATTAAAAATACAATTTCAGAGAAGGTTATCCCTGGTGCCTTGACCTGCATGTGTCTACAGCACAAGGCTTAGCAGCTTGGCTAAACACTGGCTAAGCACTAAGATAAGCCTGGCTTAGCACTGTGCTACAGAAATATGGGCAGACTGCTATTGGCCCATGTAACTCAAATTCAGCTAACTGAAGCGTATCTAGTCTACACAGGGAACATTATAAATATGATTTTTTTCCTTTCTGGCATGAAAATATCAGCTCTTCTTCACCTTAATGCATGAAGTAGTGAAGGAGGTCACTACAGATGAATTTTATAGCAAGGGTAAAATGCTTGCATATTCTGGTCAAGGCTCTGTGTGATTAGTGTTTGTAAAAGGAAAATTAAAAGTGCTTCTAAGATTTGTAAAGGACACCAACCATCAAATTCAGTAACTGCACAATGGGGCAGGGTTGGCTGCTTTAGCAGGACTGGGACACATAACATACTTGAGGTAGACAAATAACTGGCAGAAGTAATAGAATGTCAGGTTATCTTTTTGGATATATCTGAATGAAAACAAGACATTTGTTTTCTGACAGTAGATTATGAGACTCAAGAACTGGAGCTGACCTTCAAGACTCAAACAACTAAATCAACATTTTCTGGAGGATACACCTGATTTGTTTGTTTTGTTTGCTTTTGTTTTCCAGAGCTGATCAGTTTTAGTCTCTTTTCCTCAAGCTCTTTTCCCTTCTGTACATCTCAGGTAGCTCATCTGAGAAATAGCAGTGCATTGATTTTCTGTATCTTTATACAAATTGTTCTAGTTCCCCCTCAGCTGCTTGCTCTGTCATCAGACACGTTGCCCACCAAATTTCTTTTCCGAAATTTCCTAATACCTTTTCTCCAAATATAAGTGATATAGTATGGGAACAACCCTTGTGACATTTCACTCCAATGGTGTGCTGTCAAGCTGTGCTGTCTGTACCCACTTTGGAACAGGTGTGAGTCTAGATCTCTATATCTACCAGCACAGACGCCAAGCTGAAACCACTGACCTAATTAGTAAATTCACCAGGCTGTGGCTGCAAATGGGGAATAAACTCTTCTTTCACCAAGGAGATTTACGTGAGGCAGCTTGAAGAAACTCACATTATGGCTGCCTGTGAAAAGTCTAAACTCTGGGATAAAGAGCTGTGATGCAGAGGACTGCTGAGCCCAGTCTTCCAGAAAGATAGTCAACCACACAGATGTTAAATCACTGAAGGATGCTCAGTTTGCAGGATGCTTAGCCTTGTTCCTGACACTCTCCACTGAATTTAATAAATACCACCCTCTACATATTTCTCAAAGAACAAAATAAGATCTGAATAGCAGAGCCCATTATCACTCCATATGGTGAAGTGAGGCAAGATGGACAGGATCCAAAACACGGAGCAGCCACTTTGTTTTGTTCTTCCACCAGCTGCAACAAAGAAAGAGTGAGGGGGAAAAAAAAGTCTGTGGAAAAAAGAAAGACAATTTGTCAGAAGTTATACAGAAGAATTGCTATTCAAGCCTCGGTTATTACCTGGCTTTCCATGTCAAAGGCTTGGTTTTATTACAACTTCCAATTCTCAGCTAAATAATGCTAACTTTGTTGCCTGGGCAAAGCAAGTCAGGACAATAGACCAATTTCTCTCACTTCTGCTAAGACAAGTCTTTTGGTAGCAGATATACAGACTGTCATGTCTGTTAACGTACAACATTTTCACAAATTAGATTCCTATAAACAATTAAATTTGTGCTTTTTCGTACAGATTCCCATGATGTTGAAGCAATGGACAACCAGGCCACGACTGAGGCTTTGTCCTCTAATTTTAATATGTGAAGAAAGAAGTCATTTTCTATCACAATTCAAGTTAATTAACTTTTTGTAAGGTGCTGTACAAACGTTTTTTAAGTCTTTATATATACTATTATGCCTATGTTTCAGATGATTGAAGAGATACCAGTCAGGCGTGTGTCTCAAGTCATGACAAAAGTTCTACAGAAAATGCATCCAATATAGCTCAGCATCATGAGTGTACCAATTAAACTGCACAATTGAATCTAAGTCAATGTCCTTAATCTCCTTACTAAGCTCCCCCAGCATCCTCTGAGGTACTCACTGTGAGATCCAGACTCACGCAGCCCCATGGTGTAGCATGCTG
Organism: Anas acuta; assembly: GCF_963932015.1. Taxonomy (NCBI): domain Eukaryota; kingdom Metazoa; phylum Chordata; class Aves; order Anseriformes; family Anatidae; genus Anas; species Anas acuta. The sequence continues at coordinate 1,093,970 of NC_089017.1, forward strand.
TGATTGACTGAGACTTTCACGTACTCATTGAGTCTTACCTGTTGAACCTGGGTTTAAAGAGGGGTAAAGAAAAAGCAAATAAACCATGAATAGCATTCCCAGTGTTCTGGAAAACACTGCCCCTTTAATGATCCAGCAGCTGGAACAAATGATTGCTCACTCATAACATACATATTGCAGTTGTCATAGAAACACACTTAGCAACAAAGAATCCTTGACCTTTTCCCCATCTGTTTTGAATCTTCACAAAGGCACATTAATTTCTATATATTGATTTTTCCTTTATATATATATATATATATTTATTTTTTTCCCCAAGAGGGAAATACCACATCTTCCATGGCTTCCAGACACCAGCAGAATCTTTCCAGACCTTTAGCTGATGCACTGCAGTGGTCCAGCCTCTCCTTACCCCTGCTCTAAATTATGATGCAAAGCAGCAAATTAATTCCTTGCTTTGCTTTACTTGTGTGCCTGGCTTTTGCTTTACCTGGTGAACTATCTATATCTCAGCCCATGAGTTCTCACATTTTCACCTATCTGATTCTCTGCCACATCCCACCTGGGGAGAGTGAGCGAGTGGCTGGGTGGTGTTTGGCTGCTTGCTGGGTTAAACCACACTACACCAAGTTTTGAGGGCACGAAGATTTTGGATAAACCTAGGTCTATCTAATCAGATTAGATGCCTGGGTTGTTTTCTTTTTCAGTTGCTGAACCATGTCCACCATAAATAGAATAAACTTAATTACAAATTACTTTAGGCTAAGGATATGAAAAAGGAAAGCAAACATTTTTACAAACTATTTCAATCATTTTTAAAAGATTCAAGCTTTAGAGTTTTGCTTTTATTATAGACTTTCTGTCAAACGGATGTTGTTTGTAGTATGCTACTTTCCTCTCCTCTCCTGAAAAAAATAATGGGGAAAACAAACAAACAACAAACAAACAAAAAAATATGCTGGCACACACACATGAAGTGCATGCACACAAATGCACACAACCTTAGTATCTGTAAGGAAAATGACAACTTCGGAACTCTTGGTTCTTCCTCTGGAAAATTATTAAATATTTTGTTTTACCACTAGAATCGCTTCTTGAAGTATTTCAAATAACTCTTAAATGTTTCTGAATTAGAGTACAGAGAATGGGTTGATAAACGAGTAGATGTCTTTTACATAAAAAGACACAGGCTGTGTCAAGGCCTGCACCTTCACCAAAGTAATCCGTGGATTACAGTTAATGCTGAATATTTCTCCATTACATGCTCTTAGTACCAGAACTGTGATCTAGAAATTATACAAGAAATAGTGTGGGTTGTCATGCTTTTGAAGATCAATTAAGGCCTACCTCCTGGGCCCACCTCCTGTGTCCTGGGCCTGCACAGTACAGCTTAGGAACCACTGGTGGAAGAATCTTCATCCTGAAGCTGTGCAACCTCAGTACAAATCTGGTAACTAACATTGTCAGTATTGTATTAGAGTCCACAGGGTTACAGGCACTTGTGATAGTTCTTGTGCTCTCAGAGCAGCTCAGGCATTTACACCAGGAAAACTTATATAAAACTGCTGGAAACTTTTCCCTTCCTTCATTTCCTTCTTCCTTCCTTCTCCTAGGACATCATCTGTTCCCAGTTGCCAGTTCAGAAATTAAACTGGCAAATTCCACGGTGCTACAGGCTGCTGACATACCCACCTTTCCTGCTGTGTTTTCTAGTATCTGAAAAGGTTTCTGAAATGTTGTTAAAAATCACAACTGTGCTGGAGCATGCTGTAAGTTATGTCCATGTGTATTAATGAGGTACATATTGGAGGATGTTCAGTCGATTACTCCAGACTACTTTTCTACTGCACAATTGCTTGAAATTTCCTGTTCCTTTCTTCTTCCCCTATACCCTATATCGTAGGCTTTCATAAGCTACATATGTGACAATGTCCTAATAAGTGCAATTTACTTTTTCTGTCAGAAAAAAAAAAAAAAGTAGATCAAGGGAACAAATTGCTTGGCTGTATAGAGAAGTGATGGATTTTAAGAGCTGCTGATTGTTGATTTTTATAGGAGCATGGTTGTGTTCAGCATTTTTAAAATGTTTTTGTTTGTAAGCTGACACTTCAGGATTGTAACTTAGATTTCCATTTAAAATTAATCATAGCTCTGTATATATCAGTATATTAGTACCAAGATATCTACCTAAGGCAGTTCCTTTTGGAGAACTCAGAGCTCACAATCTGAATCTCAAAAACTTCAAAATTGCTTGTTTGGGTAAGAACAAACTTCATGTCCTTTGACTTTGGTACTAGAAGTTGGAGTCCTCTGAAATAGTTAATTTTTCAAAGAGTGCTAAAAGAGATTATACAGAAGGCACTTCGCAAACCTGAAACCTTGAAAGAACCCTTGAATGAGAGTTATCTTTTTTTTTTCTTTTTTTTTTCTTAGAAATTTTAATAAAAGCAAGAACAAAAATAATATATATTTTTTTTTCATCCAGGAGTCTCACAGATATTTTTCAATTCTCAGAAAAAATGCAATGAGAAAATCATTTCATCCAGACCCTGAAATGTTTGGATCCAGAAATTCAATTTTTTTGGTATGTCATGATACTCATGTTCAGGCTTGGTCATGTCAATGAGTTCAAGACCACTCTCCAAGCATTATTTATGTGCCCAGGATACTGTCTGGTGTCCTGAGATTCAAGAAAGGGGACTCAAACAACAACCACTGTGGGCTGTGCTGGTGGAACACCTCCTGATGCAGCTCAGATACCATGTCACACACTTGAGCGGGGTGAGAAGAAAACACTCAGGCACTGGGGAACTGATGCAAACTTAGTTCTCATGGAGATGGAGCTTCTCCAGATTTGAGTAGCTGCTGTTCATGACAGGTCAACACTCAGAGTCTTCTGTACAGCACATATGATCTTATCTCAGCTTTATATCAGAGGGGTTTGAGCTGAATTATTCAAGTCCTCTTGTAGAGCTTTGACCAGAATATTTCATATGATGACATGGATTTTAACAGCTTTTAAGTTCTACAGCACTTTTAATCCTGTTAGAATTTAAGTTGACGACATGAAAGACAGATAAAGCAATTGCAGATACCTCTGCTTATAGGGATTTAATAGAAGCCCACAACATAAAAATCACTGAGCAGCATCATGGTATTGGAACAGTTATATTTTAAACACCATTAAACTTGACAGAAATCACAGCACACATTCTCACATAAACCTTTCAGTAAACTTCAAATGCAGAGGCAAACTCCTTAGCAGGATGGGTGAGACATAGCAGCACAGCTTCAGAGAGGCAGTCTCACAGTTAATAAAATCATTCAGCCTGAAAGACATCACTTTTTTTAAGGAGTGACTCTCTCCCCTGTTTTTTCCTCCTGAAAAAAAAAAAAAAAAAAAAAAAAAAAAAAAAAAAAAAAAAGCAGGGAGGGGACTACTACTGAGAAATTAAGTCAGTCTAAACAAACAGCACAACTTCCTTCGTCTTAGACTCAGCACAGACAAATGTGTTTTGCATCAGACATACCATAGAAAGGTAGATGCATTTCCTCTCCATTACAGAGAAATAGCATAGTGTAAGGGTATGCTGCTCAGAGAATTTTGCTTCAGGTTGCTGAGCTGGTGCACTATGGGACACAGAGTGGGTCTTCTGCCATCCCAGCCCCATAAAGCCAGGCTGCCACAGGTCCTCATCCTAGCAAGCTACTGATACCTGGACTGCCAAACCTCTGAGGCTCCTGGTCTCACTCTGGTGGCTGTATTCAGGCATCACATCCCTCTAGTCCGGCTTGAATTTGGTTAGTGCTACACGTAAGTACTCTGAGAGCACGATCATATGAAACACAGTCAGGAACACAATTTGGTAACGACAGAGGACAAGCTGCAGTGAACATGTGCAGGGATTGGTCAGGCAAGTGATTTTTACACACTTTGGGAAAATAAATTGCTTCCCAACCTCCCTTGAACCTCTGTTTCTCCACTTTTAGTCCTTCCCCTTAAACATCTTGGGGGGTAACCTGTTCAGCATGCTCCTCTTTCACTGCTTATCAGGGCTCTTTGTGTTCCTTCAAATGTTGTTCCTCTGATCCTCTGCAGATCTGTGTTTACCACCACTTGCCTTTAATCAAATAACCTAATGATTTTCTTCCCACTGCAAATAATAAGTGGAAAGCGAATATTTGTAGCATGGGCAGCAAGTTCTATCTCTACACAAGACTGAAAGGCCAGGCTAGCATTCAGACAGGAGTGAGTCATATCTCCCGCCTGTTTCCCCCAAGGCATTATTCGGTTTTCCGAACTACCAGTTCTGTGCTCTCAATGGGATTGGAAAAGTTACCTTGGAACAAAGGTTTTTCTTCCATTCATCAAGATTTGGTCCAGGTTTGAATAGGGAAAGGTAATTTATTCATTTAAAATTGCAGTATCAAATAATTGCATTTAAAATGCTTGCCATAATCCTCAAGGTATGAAACATAGGCCTTGGTTTTAGGACTCTTGTATGTTTTTAAGAGTTTGTGAGGGCTTAGGGACAAGTAATATCTATTTTTTTTTTGGTATTCTTTTTTTCTTTTTCTTTTAGATATAAATATAGTCAAGCTTTCTAACACACAAGCTCTTTCAGTCTGAAAGAGAAGCAGCAACTGTCAGTGTTAAATTCAGGTTTAGTACAACTGCTTTGAGTTGAACTTGATACGGTAATTAGTTAAATCATCTGAGAGAAAATGTTGCTGGTATCTGTAAAGCAAAAATAAGCATTCACAAGGAAAAGGGGTGATGAGGTGATTATCACCTATGGGTAGAGGAGAGCCAGGTGATTTATCACCTCTGGAAAACGTAGAAACAGCAAGGGGGGTGGGGGGTGGGGAGAGAGGAAATTTTAACTTACCTTAAACCAGCACCTCTCCTGAGTCCATGCTTTTAACATCCAGTGCAGTTATGAATTCCTATTCTTCCAGTTCACACACTCATCTTTTGAAGGATTTGGGGTGTTTTGAAGCCTCTTCTTGTGCAAAGTGGCTGTCTACTTCTGCCTGCAGTTGCCAGGATAACTTATTTTGCATGGATGTACATTATATTTAAGTATTTGAGTGTAAAATGTGCAAAACTTGCAAGTTTCAAAGGCTGTATTGTGGATACAATTTATTACTATGGCTGTGAAAATATGTTAGCAAACTTTACTTCCACTGTTCAGGAACAGCCTGGTTTCATCCACAGTGTGTGACAACTCATAAGGAAATTGCTTTTGATGAAGAGCTCTGAGAAGCTGGCAAATGCTTTGTAAAGGCTACAAAAATCTAGGTAAATACATGGGAAGTCATTGTGTAGAAAAGAGTTACCACGCGAAGCACAATGCAGCAGATAATAATAAGCTGTTGTTCCTAAGAAGTGAGTCACACTATGTATATTGTAAACACATGCAAACCCATTTGGGTGTACGTGAAATTTTGTTACGCTAACGACCGCCATCAAGTGGCTCTGAGAGGCAAACGCAATCAAGCTAAAACACGGCAAGCACTCCTCCACCTAAACAGGTGAGGTGATCAAGCATCCTTACCAGATAAAAATGGATCACGATATTGGTGTGACTGCACAGTGAAAATGAAGACAACAAAACAACCAAAAATCATAGGATTAGAGTGCCACTGCTTGCTTGAAAACATTTGAAAACACAGAGGTAAGATCATTAGGCTCAAAATATGCTTTCGTGACCCCTTCCCTCTTTCAGACCACGTATCTTCCTATTTACACTTCCAGCAGTTACTGGATTGCCCCTCTGCTGGGATTCTCGTGGAAGAATACAACCCTCCTGGAAAAATACAGCAACATATGATAACTAATGACATTAGGCAAGGATGGAGCGTTTTCTGTTGATAGAGGTGTTGTCTCACCATACCTCACAATGGCTGTGTACCTCGCAATGGCTCACAAAAGCTGCCTCCCAAGGCTTGCAGAAGCTGACCAGCAGCACTCTTTATCCCCAGCTTTTGCTGTAAAATCAAGTGGCTGTCACCTGTGTCCCATAGTAAGCTCCCGGTCCAGGAATTCTGCCAAGGGGAAAAACCTTTTGGCATTGTAAATGCACTGGGTCAGAGGAAGGTTTAATTTCTCAGTCATGACCCGGACTTTCTCAGTTTGGTGTGAGATAAAGATTGAGCTGCCAAATCTGGAGCAGATCTGGACACACTTAGAAGGAAACTCAAGATGCCAACAGAATGCTACAGTCCAATAGTTGAGGCATTTGAAGGTGAACAACAGTTTTGAAGTCTGTATCTTGGTTTGGGGATTGAATGCTTTACTACTGCGTACATCCTTGTTTCAGACCCCTGAGTACTATGCTGGATTTAGTCCTGCCTTCCTTGCAGCAGATGTAGTGCTAGGTATTGTTGATGATATTACTGATGAGCCTTGAACCTCATGTTTTCAGGCTTGGATCTTCCTTTCCACAGGTCTGGCCTTGTCAAGCTTTTGGGCATAGTGCAAAATGAGTGAGCTGGTTTAAGTCTTTAACTGATCTTTGCATCAATAATGAAGCAGACAGGAGGTGAATTAGCCCTTGTGGATATAAACAAGTTTATTTGGTTCATTTTAGGGCCAGTTCTCTAATGTTTTCATGAATGACATGGATATAGGACTTGAATGTATAATGTATACTTGAATGTATATAATGAAGTTTGCAGATGACACAAAATTGAGAGGAGCTGTTGACTCCATCAATAGTAGAGAGGCCTTGCAGAGTTATCTTGGCAAGTTAGAGCAATCACCAACAATATAACATTTAACAAGAGCAAGTGCCAGATTCTGCACCTGGGAAGGGGCACCCCTGGCTGTCCATACCGACTCTGAGATGAGAGGCTGGAGAGCAGCCCCACAGAAAGGGATATGGGCATTTTGGTTGACTACAAGTTCAATTGTTGTCAAAAACAACCCCAACTGTGCCTTGGGGTACATCAGGCATGGCATGGCTAGCCAGTCAAGGGAAGGGGATCATCCTGCCCTGCTCTGTGCTGGTACAGCCTCACCTCCAGTGTTATGTGCAGTTTTGGGCACCACAGAAGAATGTAAAACTATTAGAGAATGTCAAAAGGAGGGCTACAAATATGGTGAAGAGTCTGGAGGAGTAGCTGAGGCCCCTTGGTTTGCTCAGCCCAGAGCAGAGCAGGCTGAGGGGAGGCCTCATGGCGGCCTGCAGCTCCCTCATGAGGGGAATGGAGGAGCAGGCGCTGAGCTCTGTCTGCTCTCGGGGGACAGCGACAGGACCTGAGGGAACGGCTTGGAGCTGGGACAGGAGAGGGTCAGGCTGGGTGTTAGGAAGAGGTTCTGCACCCAGAGGGTGGTCGGGCACTGGAACAGGCTGCCCAGGGCAGCAGTCATGGCACCAAGCCTGCCAGAGTTCAGACCATCAGTACTTGTTCACTGGGGCCCCCAGGCTGCTTCATCTGAGAGGGAAACAGCCTCAGTTTTCCTTTCCCACCCTCCTGATCATGGCTGCACCCTGACCTATGTTACAGATGATGGAACAAGCATGACAACATATCAACATGAGGGGTTTTCTATCATATAGTACTTTGAAAAGCGAAAGATTACTATTAAACAGTTTTACTAGGTGTGGAAGAAGCATTATAAACTTGAGACTGTAAAACAAACAAACAAACAAACAGTTAAAAGCAGTTTTTCATTAAAAAATAAAAGAGTAAAATAAATTAAAAAAAAAAAAAAAAAAAAGTAGTTAGAATATCACAGGATTTGAAGTTCCCCAAACTTTTTCTAGGTGCTCTGTTTCCTTAATCATGCCAGAAAATCAAGATACATCAGTCATAATTCTGATTTCACCTCTTCAGCTCCACTGACAGTTAGAATTACTCCTGTTGACACTAGTACAAAAGGATATCCTGACAGATCCCAGCAAACTCACTCTTATTAAAAGCAATAAATAATTGTTATGATCCCAGAGAAGCAACATCTACTACTCTATTTGTTTTGTGTATGACTTCAGAGATTAGGGGACCTTGGTACTTAATTGCTCAGAGGGACACTAATCTCGTAAAGCTTTTTCCTAGCAGAAGCTATCAAATAGAAGCAGGACTCCTTAACACAATTTTAGTTGTTAAATTATGTTTTGTTGGGAAGTTACTATGTCCAGAAACAATCACCCCCCCCCCAAAAAAAAAAAAAAAGAGTTCTTAGAATCAGCCTGCACTGTCATGGTCTGAAAATTTTAGATAAGCTGGAACTGAAGTTTTAGTTCATGACCTTTTCCATTTCCATATGTTTAAATATATCTGGTCACATATGTTTTTTCTTTTCCACAAACCAAATTTTCATGCAAAGCAACAGTTTCTCAACTTCAGCTGTCTTAAGAAGCAGGTGCAGTCACTACAGAAGATGGCACCAGAGGAAGAGCCAGTAATGGAGCATGCTCTAAACAGCTAGGGGGGGGTCAGAAATCTGGTTCCCAAAATCTCTTCTGCACATGAGATTTTTTGGAACCAATAGGTAAAAATTTCTGATACCACAGATACTTGCCTACTGATACTTCATCATAATGAGTAACTTTGAGGTTTTAGTAAAACAGTATTGAGAAGGGTTTTTTGTAAATATAAAAAGGAAATAATTAAAAATATTCCTGAGTTGGTTCAGAGATGTCTCTGCAGACATTTATCGTGGAAAATGTGATGTTGAATAAACTTTGGACGAGTCATAGGTAACTTGAAACATGGTGCTGTATAGGAGTACATATTGCAGGCTTGTCCCCAGGAGTGGCAGTTTTCAGATGACTAGAGACACAAACAGCATTTATGATACAGCCCCCCCACTACTCTTTGTCGGCCTTCAGTTAAATGGCCAGTAAAGGTAGCCTTAACTGTTGAAGAGTCCATTTGTGCTGCCAATAATAAGAGTAATGAGGGAAGGTAGCTCCTTGATCAGATCGTGGGTTTTGTTTTGCAGGGAACTTTCCTCAAACATTTTTGTATAGTACCCAGAACTGGTGCTTCTGTTGATACGTTATATGGGATGCCTAAGGTAGAAACATTCACTCAGCCTCCTCTCGGTTTAATACAACTCACACCACCTTTGCTCCATCTGTCAAATATAAACCAAAATGAACCATCTGACTGCTTGAGGAAATGGGATTTGCTGTGGGAAATGGGGCTCTTGGAGGCCCCTTGTTATTAATAATTATAGCATAATAAAAAGGATAGAGCTAATTGCTGATCCTCTGTTATAACCTGGTAGATTAATAGAAACAGTTCTTTCTTCTCAAGAGAGTAGGCTCACTCTTACATTACAAAAATAATTAAAATGTAATCAAGTACTGAGAAGTCACCCAGGAGGTCTGTGCATAATAGCCCACGCATACATTTTGCCTTTTGTGCCAAAATGGCTCACAAAGGACAAAATCTGTTCTGCCATCAAGTCCTGATCCCCCCCTTGCGTCTGACAAAGTAGCAGACGGACCATGACATGGCAGCTCTATGCTTTCACCAGGGGTCTAACCTGACCACCCGACCTCCAGCTGTGACACTGTTTTGAACTGTCCCCAGTTAGACCCAATCAGTTAAATGGGAAAATATTCCTATGTTAACTTATATCCTGCACATCACTATATTTTGCTTTCAGATTTAAAGCTCAGGAAGGGGTTGCAACATGAGGGCGTCTATCTGTCTTTTACAAAACATTGCTACAGATACTTTTACTCAGGAAGTCCAACCATGAAAGGGACATGGAGGACAATGGATCCCCAGGGATGCTGTCTCAGTCCTGCAAAGGAAAATTCACCCACCAAGCCCAATGACATGTGGCTGTACAAATAATCACAGGAGCCTGCATGTTCCCAGAGCACATTTCTCCCTCTCCTAGGTCACTTCAGCACTACCTGCTCTTTCAGTGTAGTTGCTGAAGATGCCTTTCCAGTGTCTAAAATAAGCCAAAAGATTGCTGCAGTGCTAACGAAAGCAGCAGAAACCTGCAGCTCTAGACTCGCTGCCCAATAAATCTTCCTGTGTCTTCTTTTCTTTTCTTTTTTTTTTTTTTTTTAATTACTCTTTTAATCTCAGAAGTAATTTGAAGATGGAAGATCTGAGAAAAAATTCCACTCACATACACTTACTTTCTCTGTATATAACCAATTTGCAGCTTCCTTTCACTCCAGGGTGAAAATGTACTAAAACTCTCATCACTTCTCTGCACCTGTGCATGGAGTCAAAACTCCCCTGCAACTACCACAATGTATTTACAAGGTTTCAGACTAGAGTTCTTAATTATCTTAAATGTAAAACATTAAGCATTTATTCACATATTGGGAAAGGCAAGGCAAGGCAAGGCAAGGCAAGGGAGAACATAACAGAAAGTGTAACTAAAAATCAATAATGGTCATTGCAATTAGAAAGTGAAAATAATTTCACATTCCTCTTTTTGGATGTTCCATTCCAATTTTAGTACAAGGAAAATATTATAAAAATACTAATTCAACAAAAGACCAACTACACAGATTGAATTTAACAGACTTAAAGGGGGAAAAAGGAACCATTAATGTATCCCATTGGACTTTTTGTACTCCGTAGTCCATTATATGTGTCTTCCGTATGTTATGCTGATCCCATACCTCATTAGTGCGGCATTTCAGTACTTGAGAGTCTAAACTATTGTTCTCTCTACAGAGAGAAAAAAAAAAAAAAAAAAAAGACCAAGATAGTGTGAATGCCCAAGGCCCCTGAGTTACCAAAATCTGTTCAGTGTGAGACATGCTGTTATGAAGTAAAAATAAAATAAATAAATAAAAATAAAAATGAAAATTAAAAAGAACACAGACACACACTATTTATTTCTTTATTTGAAACGAAAATATCCTGAATTCAGCAAAGGTTTGGTTGTGGGGCTGTGTATAACAGAAAACCAAGAGTCTGAATAAATAGCACTCACCTTTGCATTATTCAATACTAACCCAACTTGGCCAGTGCCATGGGTCTCTTGCTTAGCTAAGGTGGTCTTCACACTCTGAACCACCTTCCCTATTTGGTGTTGGGACTCCTACTTGTATGTGGCTGCTTTGCTTTTGTATCTCTATAGATCCTTTACTTTGACATTTTTTCAAATGTGTTCATGTCATGCATTCAGTATCTCACTTTCCAAGTTAACACAGTCCCCAGTATATCAGGCATTTTGTCACCACTATAACTTGTTCCAAGGATGTATTTTGAGAGGGCAGTCTCACCAAATATGCCTGTTCACTCAGGCAAAAGGGGCTGAAGAGTGGACCTAGAATGACAATCCCATTTTGATGTCATTAGGAATTTCTTATGAGTCAGAGCTCTGAGCAGATCATTGGTTCCCAAACCAAAGTTTCCATTTGACTAACTTAAATTAATGTACCTGGTGAAGCACCTTTAGATTCTTCTTTACAGGAAGAATGCAGCTCCCATATTTCTGAGATTATCAGTGGGGTCTAAAGAGTGGGTGGGTATATAAGATGAAAGAGACAGTGATGCACCTGACTATCAAAAAAATGATCCTATTTGACCTCAAGTTCACAAACATTAGATCTGATTTTCATTTCTTATATGTGGAGTAAAATAGTAGTGCCACTCTCCTGTAAAACTGATAGAACAAGAATTGTGGACAATGTAGGGATTTTTATATAATCTTTTTGACATGGGTAACGTTGACTTTCACATCTTTTTTTTTTTTTTTTTTAATTACTCTCTGGTTGGTGATTATATATACAAGATAAAGAATGTTTGAAGGCTTCAATAGTAATTAAGTTTCATCTTTTTAGACTGTTCTTTACATGTAAAGGTAATTGCTTTTAGATGTTATAAATCTTGTGTAAAATTCCTCAAGCAATAAACAGAAGCTGTATCTTAGTAATTGTCTATTGACTGCACTTCCCAGTATGAATTAATTTTCAATTATAAACTTCCTTTCTTACTGTATCAGGTTAAAAGTCTGCATTTTGAACACGTAGATATTTTCATCTTGTGTAGATTTGTCTCACATTACGCCGGAAAAAAAAGAGAGATTCATTGTGCAACCATCAGACTGAATATCAATGCAGCATGACAATAACAGTATAAGTCAAAACTTAGATTTCCTCTGCAAATTCCCAGACAGCAACAAAGACCCATTTCCAACCTTAATTATTTTTATTGCTGCTACATTATGCTCATCTCTTCTGCTTCTTTAAAAGTTAATGGCTTGATTAAGAAGGGGACCTAAATTCAATGAAACTTCCACAGCAATCACAACTGAAGTCCACCCCTACAACCTTAACTGGAAGAATTTTAGATAGTTAAGTACCTAAGTTACGTAGGCGGGGTAAGTAATGAGCTATCACATCTCTTTTTGAACCAGAAATTGGAGACAATAGCAAGACTTTCCCAAGTGTTCATCTCAAGTTAGGATTTTTACTGTTTTACTGTTTACTGTTGCTTTCAGAACAGCTCTGAGGTACCCACTTGCTTTTTTTGGGTGCGGCTGTTCTAATTACAGCATCTAATTACCATTTTCAAAAGACACAAAACTCACCCAGCACCACAAAGTCAGGCGAGTAGCTCTGCAGGTGGTATAGGAAGTTCTGAGGGAGGTGCCAGATATCCTCCCACGACAAGTGTGGGGGAGAGCTGCTGGCATGGGGCCTGAAAACAGGCAGCTGGCCTAATGGAGAGTGTAAATGCCACTCCAAGGGGAGATGCAAGAAATACTGTTCTGTTTCAAATGCAGGAAAATGCCATAATGTATTTCTGCTGTCAGAAAAGGTCTCTGTCCCTCTTTCTTATACCTCTGTCACGGCAATAAGGCCCCATTGTCCCTTGAGCAGACTCTGGCTGCTGCAGGACCCTGTGCTGAACTAATTTAATTGATTAAAATAGCAGAAAACTACTCACTCTTCCCTCTCCCAAGATATTTTCTCCCATATTAGTGAGATAAATTAGTTCATGAAAGTGTCCTAAGAATGCCAAAGCCAGGACCAAACAAGTGGCAGGTTAAATTGCCACTGATTCTGTGATTCTGTGAAAACATCCAGGAGGGGAAGATGGATGGAGCTCCAGTCTAGAGCCATGTGCAAATGCTGATGTGAATAGGGAGGATTTCAAACATCTCACCTTCACTGCCACCAGGAGGTTGAGGCACCCCAGGGCCTAGGTAGCTTCTATGAACTCCCTCTGCATTAATTCCGTAGAGAACTAAGGCATCCTGAGTTTACAAAGGTCTTATATCACTCAGTGAGAGGAGACCACACAGCTTCTCCCTGGTGCCCGTATCCAAAGGGATGTGGGCACTCCCCGTTTCGTGTGTCTTATCTGAAACACAATGGAGATGTCTTAGATACCCAAAGAAAGATAAAATGGCCCTGGACATCAATGTTTAGGCACCTGAATGTATCTATCAGTGACACAAGGTCACTGCCACTAAAAATTCAGTAATCTCAATGGCTTTAAAGGGGTGTATTGAATCCAAGAAAAGGACTATCAGCTTTTCATTAACACATAAAGCATGAAAGAACAAAGGTATCTTTATAAACAGTTTCAAGTAAGATCATACTGAATGCCTTAGAATCTAAAATAAACTACTAGATAAAAATTTCCTCCATATATATATGTGCTCCATACATCTGCATTTCAAGTTTCTAAATTTCTTCTTATGAATGTTAATAAGTTTACCAGGTTCAGTATTACCAATTTCCTGATGCTACTGGGAAAAAAAAAAAAAAAAATCGACCCCTCTCCCCCTGCTTCCCCATATCTGTAGATGATTTCACATTTAGACATTTATTTAACAAGGGACATTTTTCTATTCTCTGATATTTATTGTAACTGCAAATAAAGGATTCCTGCAGGAATCTTGAGAATGGGACTGAAAAGAAGGTGATGTTACAGTCACATAAAATGAACCTTGAGCATTTTACTTGACTACTGCAACATGAATAGCACCATTAGTGAGAATTGTCCTTTTCCTTTCTTTTTTTTTTTTTTTTTTTTTTTTTTTCCCTTGTATAAGATCTGTCCTTCTGTTTGTGAAATAAAGACTTCAGCTAATAGTGCCACCAGATGGGCCCTTTGTGGTACTGTAGTCCCTGAGTGATATCCTAATGGAAAAAAAGAGGAAAAAGAAAACCCCAAACTTCAGCATTTCTGTTCATTTCATCCTATCTTTTCATCTGTGCTCCAGAATTCTCTCTCCAGCAAGAAACTGAAGGCTTTATAGTGTCTTACATTAAAAGGTGAAAAGACCTTGGTTTTACTTTTCAGTACAATAACTTAGTGGCTTGCAAATTTCTCACTTGAGGTTAATTGTATCTTCAAAGTGTGTGACCCACATTGCAGGCAGACAGAATAAAACAGTTCTGTATACGTTTAATGGATTTATTTAAAAGGATGAGCAAGCAAATGTTCACTTAAAAGCACCTATTAGTGAGCTAATATACTACATTTTTACTAGGATAATTAAAGATTGAACAACGCAATGGTCAAATTGAGGTCACAATTAAAATTAAATCAGTAAATCAATAGACTCAAAATGATCAAATCACTACATTAATACAATACATAATGAAATCAAATTATGAGGTTGATAGCAGATGAAATTACTGTATGATAGTCTTTGGCTTTTGTTGGATTTAACAAAGAGATATTTTCCTTTTAGTAAGACCCCACCATGTACCAACATGGTGTTGACCTAGCAGGTAAAGGAAGCAAGTATCTACATATGTGGCTCTGCCAGTCTCTTGGCAGTTTTTCCTGGGAGAAATCCAACAGACAATAAAGGAGTCATGACTTAGACTGAAAAAAATAACTCCTGTTGGGTGGTTTTAACAGTCCCTCCTCAACTCTCATTGCTATTAACACATTGCTGTAGTTCTTCTTAATTACCACCCTTTGGTTTTGCAGCATAACATAGAATTTCCCTAAGGACTTAAAAGAGAATTGATGATTTAGCCATATATAATTGTGGCTCTGGGATAACAGCTACTCTCCTACACAGAAAAATCCACTCCCTAAAACAGCAACAGTTTTGTGTTTATTAATATTTCTGCCATAGGCAATAAGAAAGCACAAGAGAACCATATTTACATAAAATGTTAGATTTCATAAGGATTATTTTTGTTTGCCCTGCCTTTGGAGTCAACAGGCACATCAACTCAAGTATTCTGAATATTCCACATGGTCTAGTGCTTTAGTCAAAACATGTTAATTTTTAAGGTTTTGTGTCATGGAAGAATACTAAAGAATCAACTTACCGGTCTCTGCAACACCAGCTCTAGTGCAGATAATGTTCCCAAAGCAATGAAAGGCCTTTGATAGACAGTTATGATGTCAATATTTCAGGTAATACAGCAGACACCACATCTCTGATTAAAAATTAAATAAATAAATATGCATCAATGAGATCAATATATTATTTCCAATTCAACATTCTTTTAATGGTTCTTTTTTAGCCATTCCTAAAATAATCTTTTTTTTTTTTTTTTTCTAAGATAAAAATTCAGCAGCAGAAATTAACTACTAATTCTAATAGCTTTTCATCTCATGACGTGCACAAAAATCTTTTATATTTTTATCATATGTTCTATATAGGATTCAACATTTGGAGTGCTTTCTCTATTCCCTAGCTCAACTCATGGTGTTATGGTACTTATGGTGTTAACAGAAAAGACAGGAGGTCCAAAAGCACAGTGTTAGCGACCCCACTCTTTCCCTAAAAGCACCTGTCTGACTACAGGATGACAGTGGTCTGATTTAGCTGTCTCCATTTGCTAAACCTAAACTATCTACCCAGAAGGACACAGTTGGTCTGAATCAAAGCTGAGATGGTCCAGAGGAGGACTGCAAAGATGGTTAAAGGACTGGAGCGTCTTTCTTATGAGGAAAGGCTGAGAGAGGTGGGTCTGTGGAGCGGAGCAGAGAGGGGAGGAGAGGAACGGAGAGGGGAGGGGAGGGGAGGACATCTTGCTGACAAATATCATAAGGAAGAGTGTCAGGAAGATGGGGGCCAATCTCTTTTCAGTGGTGCCTGGACAAGAGGCAATGGGCACAAACTGAAACACAGGAAGAATCATCTGAACATGAAGAAAATCTTCTTTATTGTGCAGGTGACAAGTCTTCACAATAAATAGGCTCCCAGGCTGCCCAGAGGCTGTGGAGTCTCCTCATTGGAGAATCTTCAAAAACCACCTGAACATGGTCCTGGGCTCCCTGCTCTGGGGGGTCCCTGCTTGAGCAAGGGTTGGACCAGACAACTTCCAGAGATGCCTGCCAACCTTAACCACTTTGTAACTCTGTAACCAATCATTCAAACTCATCTCTATATTCTTAAAAAGCATTCCAATCTTTCCAACTGTCTTCAGTTTAGAGCTCTAGTCCTTCCCCTCAAAGCCCTTTGAGAAGGTAGCCTTTGCTCTCTAATCACTGACAAAGCCTTCTCAAAGAACTAATCTCAGAACATGTGAAAAAGGACATTACTAAATAGCACCAAACTGCCCTTTTCGTAGCTGACTGAAACAATTTATTTTATTTTAAGAGAAATTATGGAAATAGTTTTGGTAAAAACATTGATTAGTATTTTAAATGTTATTTTCCCCAGTTATTTTTACTGATCCTACGAATGATCCATTTTATCTGTTTTAATAGGTTATTAAAACACTTATAGAAAAATGGGTGAATGTAATATTTTTGTCTGAATGCTACAGGAATAATGCTTAAAATATTTCAACTGTTAGGCAATGGGCTTGGGAAGCCAATAGCTAAAGACAGAAAACACATAAGTTTCTTTGCACAATGGTGTTATTGGGTTGATCAGACAGATTTTGGTCTTGAGATGGGAGTCTCCACTGACAAACCCAGATTGCAACCCCAAATCAGAGCACTGGTTTGATGTTTTCTTCTGTGCTTGTCTCTAGTAGCAATATGGCCCTTTGCTGTATTCCTGTAAATATATATGTATAAGTTTGACAGTAGCTGCAGTGATTTGTTGTGGAGCTGTAGCACAATTTTGAGACAAATCCCCAGATGATCTCCACTTACTGTTCACTAGTTCAGTTATCAGAGCAGTTTAAAACCCCACAGAAGACAGAGAGGAGACAAAGCATTTCTTGGTAAGGTACTGGAATACTAAGGCAAGGAATTTCAGCTTTCTCCAACATGACATAGATTACTACGTGAACTTGGGTAGATCACACAGGTTGCAGCTACGGTGAGTATATTGTCCAAGCCAGTCAAATGAGCTCTGTGTGCTCCTGCTTGACATCTATTTCAAGGCTACATGCCTGTTTCTGCATTGAATGACTGGCTGTGGCAAAATGCACAGCTTTAAAGGTTGTTAAAGTGCACCTTGGTTCCCTGCCCATCTCCTGCTAATACAGCCCTATCAGTGGAAAGTTTCACTCCCAGGCTTGGTTTGGGTCTGTTCTTGTTTTAGTGAGATCCCAGCCTAACAAACATGCAAATAAGACAGCCATCTCTGGCCACAAATGTGTGCTGCACTATGGGTTTGCTGTGGCCTTGGTGCATCGCACAGGCTCTGCACAAAGCTGTAAAGAGATTCCTCTTTATCTCCAGGGGGTGATAAGAAGGTGGCAACCTGTGCTTGAGGAACAGAATAAGCTTAGTATAATACCACAACTGCTACACATGGCTACAGTAGCTATGGAATGACAAACAGCAATTCCTAAGCTCTACATGGCTTGAATCAGTGGGGGGAAGGAGATAATAACTCATGAACTTCCCAAACAAACATCAAAACAGATTTGAATGCAAGAAGGCTTTGTACTATTATATTAAATAAAATCCATGATAGATAGCTAAGTCACAGGAGGCCAGTAGCAAGCGTTTGCTGCTGTCAAATGATTAATTTCAGTAAGAACATCAAAGAGAGGAAACGAGGAAAATGGATGAGATGTTTGCTTCTTAGGAAGAGACAGCAGTGGGGGATTTTGCCCACATTAGAATTGCAGCCCTATGCCCAGAGGCTGCACATAACACATTGTAATTTCCACTGCCTTAGAATCACATAATCTCGACAAGTAGTAAAACTCACTTTTCTGCAGAGCAGCAATAAATAGTAGGAGGTATTGGTTTCTGAGAGAGGCAGGATAACTATACCAGTCTGCCCTTCCGCACCCCAAAAACTGAGATCATGTTTAAGAAATCAATATTAAAAATGAAGAAAAAAATCTTATGTTGTGATTTACAACTTTCAGCTCTCTCAGATGGAGATGTAAACTCTCTGTAACAGAGAGAGATTTTCATCTTCAAAAAAATAAATCAAAGATTCTTACATGAATAAGCTAAACCCAGCTGGCAGGACTTTATAACCAAAGGGCATGGGAGCCTGTAACACTGTGGTGGTTTTACTCAGGTGGGCAGTCGAGCTCCACCACAACCGCTCTCTCACTCTCCCTCTCCTCAAAGAGGAAGGGGGAGAAAATACAACACAGAGAACTCAAGGTTTGAGATGAGACAGGTTTAATTGAAGGGAAAGGGGAGAAAAAGAAACAAAAGAAACAATAAGTCCACGCGGAAGTACAGAGAGATGGAAAAAAATTATTCTCTACTTCCCATCAATGAGCGATGTTCGGCCACATCCTGGGAAGCAGGGCCTCAAACACGTAGTGGTTGTTCAGGAGGAATAGCCCCCTCCCCCAGGAGAGCCCCCCTTTTTATTGCTGAGTGTGACATCAGGAGTTATGGAATATCCCTTTGGTTGGTTTAGGTCAGCTGCCCTGGCAATGTCCCCTTCCCATCACTTGCCCACCTCCAGCCTGCTGGCTCTTTGGGGCTTGGAAGGAGTCCTGATGCTGTGCCAGCACTACTCAGCAATAGACACAACACTTGAGTGATATCAGTGCTGCTCCAGCTACAAGTGCAGAGCACAGCACTGTGTGGGCTGCTGCAGGGAAAAGGTGACTCCAGCTCAGACAGACCCAACAAAAACACTTCTGTCACCCTTCTGTGGAAAACATAGCGGCTAGAAGACACTCCAATTTACTAAAGGTCTTTGGAAGCTCTAGTGGTCTAATGAGACAAAACCAGGAATGCACTATTGAGGCTGCAGCATGCCACTGGGTTAATATTGCTTTCCATGGACCAGTGAAGCCAGGGGACAATTGCAACAGCACCTAGAAGATGGAAGAATTTCTGAACCCCGATTCTAGCTTTTTATTGAAATTCTGGAGATGCTTCAGAAAGAGTATAGACTTCAATGAAGAGAGAAGACAGCGGAAGTTAATTTTATAATTGAGATAACGGGTGGTTTGTTTTTCTTTTGATTTTTGTTTGTTTATTTGTTTGTTTCCTCCTCCTTTCCCTTGGAGCACAAAGCTAGACCTTCATCAGAAAGGATAGATGTCATCTGATGTTTCTAACAGACTACTGTGGGATCCCGTCTGTTCTGTTCATAGGAGTTGGACAAAACTTTTCCAATGATTGCATTCTCCCAGATGGGAATCCAGGTTCCATAGTAGTAAGGCTGTGGGGTCCATTCAAGTCACAGGGGCCAAAGGGGCCAAATGTGAAAGATTTTCCATTTCCAATTTCCATTACTTTCTTGGCAAAAGGATATAAAAACCATAGACACAACAACCCAAATTTTAGGGCTCTGGCAATCTGTGAGTGGCCAGACAATGCTGCAGTTATTTACTGTTTGTACTGAGGGGTGTGTGTTCAAAGGCTCGGTAATTCTGAGAACTGCATACTTCTGCAACCAATTTAATGTATGTGAGGTATGGGACTTCCTTTCGCATATTCAGTAAAACACATAGCAAACAGCAACCTTCATACACCCACCAGCAGAGATTCATAGATCTCAAAAGAGAATTGATCATAGCCCTCTGCAAGCATGACCTTCTGTTTGACACAGGCCACAGAATTTCACCCACCACAGTGGAGGGAATTATTCTTTCTTTCTTCCTAACTGAACACTATCAAGCCCAATAACTTGCTGGTGGCTGAACTATAGCTTATCGTTAAGTAAGACATCCAGTCCTGGCATAAACACTCCACTGTGAATTTACCACCTTCTCTGGTAAGCTCACAGTGTGCTTAAGCACCTTGACAGAATTCATTCTTTTCCATTTGAATTTATTTGATCTAAACTTCCCTCTATCCAGTTCTATTATGTGTTAGTGCACTGGATGGGATACTCATTAATTTCATTTCCCTGGTTAAGATGCTTACACTACCTGCCAGACACCAAACACCAAAGACTGAAGCAAGCAGTTTCAGTGCTAAAATATTCTGTCAACAACCATTAGACAGTTCAAAGGTGTTGCTCTACGGCAGGACGAGCTCTAATGGGGCTGTCAGAGACAGGCGCCCTGCCCCACCTGCACCAGCCCTCCTGTTCCCAAGTTTGCTGAGCGAATCAGTTCAGGGAGTTCAGCCAGAAGAAATCCAATGCTATAAAAGAGATGGATCAGGTTTTTGTTGGCTTGCTTCCTGAGCTGGGTTGTCACATGGCTAACCAGCACTGGGACAGGGGAAGCCAGCTCTGAAAGGCTGAGTTAGGCGGTGATGAACTCAGGCTCTGGGAGAACCACAGTCAGTTTGCACCATTCTGTGAAGCAAAGTCCCACAGCATGCAGTGACTGGGAAGTTGCAGCTGATCACAAGGGGACCTGAAGTTGATGCAATCCTGAACTCAATATGGGGCTTCAAAAGAAAACAAAGCCCATGAGGAAACAACGAAAAAAAAAAAAAAAAAAAAAGAAGCAAAACAAAACAAAGCAAAGCAAAGCAAAACAAAACAAAAAACACCTTCACTGCTCCAACTGGAGATTCCTAAATTAATCTTCAGTACTGCTCAAGGCATTCACCATCGTGTAGGACTTCTGGTGCAAAAAGAGCATGGGAGGTGTGACACTTAAGGGATGGGGTCTGAAAACCAAGACCAGACCCAGAATCCTTCCTGAATATATCCTGAACAACCACCAAAAAAGGCTCCCCTGTCCAAAGTGAACCAGTACAAGACAGCTTGATGGACTGGCCTGAATAAAAGTGAGGAATTTCTCATATTCTTCTGAAATATTATCTTTCCCCCATTCCTAAATAAAAGGTTGGAATGTAAAATCAGCTAAGTGCATCATTTTGATAAAAACTATGCAAATTTTTATATATATATAAAGGCACCATCTATAACCCTGACATTTCAGATAAAGGCTTTAGTTTCAGTTTAAAATATAAGTTCCCAGTATGGAATGTAAATTCATACATTCGCTTTATTTTTAAAGTACTATGTATTTTGTACTCTGACAGTTACAAATTGCATATATAATTTATTGAGCTTTTTTTCTCCCCACAAACCCAGTCCCAAACCCTGAAAAGACTTCCTAATATTATAGGAGTCTGACTAGAAATACAAAACTTGAGGGGCAGTGGGAAAGAAGATAAAAAAAATAACAGAGAGAAATGACATAGATTAAACTTAAATAAATAGCGGGCAGCAGTTCAAATTGCAAAGTGCTAGGGGTATTAAAAAGGAATCCATCATATGTGCCAGGAAAATGAATAACAATATATAGCTTTCCCATGTTGGTCCTTTTCTTCTAACTTGGGGACATTTTTTCTTCCCTTTTAAAGTGAACTGTTACCTATTCACCCAGCTCAAACCCTTGCCAATCAAGAAGGCAAACAGCACAAAAAGCAGGAATGAAGCTATGCACATTTATTTAGTTTTCTTCTCTAAAGACTTTCCCGTTGCCCTCATCTTTTTCCCTTCCCTCACATCCTTTCGTTCCCTGCCCTCGCACCTCCCTGCCTTCTGCTGTACCAGCACAACAGTTTCTGGTGCTGTTCTGCAAAACAAAACGTCCAAAAATGATAAAATAAATCAGAGAAAAAAAGGTTGCATTGCTTGTTTTGACCCAGATAATTTCAGAGACCTGCTTCATGCTGCAGCCCCACACAGCTGTATCAACACAGCTGAAGGGACAGCGGGGAACTTTGCAAGTTGGCTTCCCTGCCAAAGAAAATGTAGCATGTAAGCACTCCCCGAGGAGCCATTCAGTCAAATGGTGTGCCCATTCTGCCTGGGGAGAACAAACTTTAGCATGGATTCAGTTCAATGTGATTGCACTGCAGCTGGGACCTTGCTCAATGCCAAAGTGTTGTGTGATTTTTTTTTCCCCGGCTTAATGTACATAAATGATTTTTTTAAACTAAATTGCTAAACTAATTTTGACTTTACATACCCTAAATGAGGCTAAGAGGAAATTATACAAGAAAAATGGAAGTCCAAGGAGTCATCTAAAGGCCCAAGACACCGTGTCATGAGAATTACCATGAATTAGATAAACTCCCAATTAATTACACTCTGGAAACAGCAGAAATAATTTCTTGTCTCCCTGACCAACACAGAAGTAGAAGGCAGGTTAGAAATCCTACTTTTTAAAAACCACTTGTATATAAAACACCATCAAACTCACCTTCACCAGGGTCTTTTATGAAACTAAAAATACTGAGTTCCGAGCACTTTGCAGACCTGCAGGCATTCCACCATCCACTAATGAATGGAAATCTGACTGTATTTCTTGACATCCAGTGTCAGAAATCACTTACAAGTCCAGCTCAAACACTGGGCCCCATCACACCCCCTACAGATCTATTTCTTTCATCACAAAATATTGTTCAGAGAAAAAAAAAAAAACACTCCTCCCCAGGCATTTTGGATTTCTTTGTATCTTTGAAGAAGACAAAGAGCTATGTAAGAGCCACCACATGAAGGACTAAAGCACTTCATTAGCTTTTGCTACAGAATAGATAGTACTTGATTACTTTAGAGCTTACTCTCTGCCTCTAAGATATTAGTAGGATTCAACATGTGTTTTAATCGGTTTGCCTGAAAAATGTTAAATACTAGAGCCAGCTTGACAAAACTATCAGTTAATAGTTGTTGATGCAATCTATCTCCCTGCCTACAGTCTTTATGGTCAGTAATGCAGACAGGTTGTGGCAAAATAAACCCAATTCCATGGAAACTCAAGATTTACATCATTTTCACATTGCTGTTATTTCATGTCAGTGAGAATAAGCAGTAAAATAACTTTATATTCACAAAATGAGCAGTCAGCCTGAAAACAGCTGAAAATGATAATGGGTGACAGCCTGGACTACAAACAAGTGTGCCAGGAAGATGCTACATCTTCCTACAACAACAGCACTCTGCTGCAGCAATGCTTTTTGGTTGCTGAATTAGGATTAGAAGGAGGTCCCACCCTGGGTCAGGATGCATCTCACCTGAAGCTGGCAAATCTAACATTGAGATGTGTTATCTAAGCTAGGGGTTTTGGTCTCCCTTTGTCATCCAGGGAGAAAAAATTGCTGCAGACTGCCACCCCCACTGGTCTTTAAATCAGCCCCAGAGATGGGAAAAGCCCAGCTCCCAGTGTCTCTAAGCCTCCACACCCAGCACTGACAAAGGTCTGTACTCCTGCTGCACCTCAGAGCAGCCCTCAGACTGCCTTTCACACACACAGAGGCTCTGCTGGAATATAGTCACCTGCAAATGCTGTCGGTCTGCATCGCCACTAAGCACCAAGAATAAAGAGGAGACCTCCTTGCACGTCATGGTGGGAGATTCATCACATCCTATTGATGGCCCCACAGCTCTGCACGGAGCCCTGCACTGATTTATTTACATTTATTTATTTATTTATTTTTCCCAGCAGTATGCCCCTTCCTTGCCATGTCAAACTCCTTAATTTAATTATTCCATTCTTTCTTTAGCTTTTTCTCCTTCCCAAGCCTCCTGCCTCCCCTGTCAAAGCCTCACCATCACTCCCCAACCTAATTAGCTCTCACAGAGCACGTGGGTTCTCCATGCAGGCCTGGCATCTTCTGCACTGCACCAATCCTGGGCTCAGTTGCCTCAATTAGGTGCCACTGGACACCGGGGTACGGCATTAATGTGACATCTGTACAGTTCAGGGAACTTCTGCTCCGTTATTGAGCTTTTCCATCGCTTCTTGGCAAGAAAGAGATTATTGTTCCCCTAGCTGCATCCCTGCCATAGCCAGAGGGATCACTCTCTGCCTCCTTGTCTCACATACAGCCACTCAGCTCCTCTGCAGATGTTGAATCTTGGAAAAAATGGCTCCGCTGTGATAGAGGTGAAATGACAGACCTCCAAGGCTTTGGAAAGAGGAATTTATTGGAATGCTTAGAGCCAGAATTGCAAAGCTGGGTAGAACAGCTATAACAGTTGCACCTTGATTGAACTCTGTTCTAATCCCAGCAAAGTGCAGCTCTTTGCCTTGCTTGGGCTGGCTATAAACTTGACAATCTCCTCAAGCCGCATAGCAGGATTTTAAAACCTTCATTAGGCTCAGATTGCTCAAGTTGTTTGCAATAAATTGCAGGCCAGGACATTCAGGAGTAGCACAGAAAATTTACATCTATTAGCTGCTGGCTAAGTTTTCCCCCTGCTCTTCAGGACGTTGAAGGACGGTCAAAAGGGCATCCTCAAAAGCTGAAACTGCATAGATAATATTGATGAATGTAAATTTAACGCTAATTACAGTAAAAGGAGTAACAAAGCAGCTTGTTCAGTGCAGATGAGAAAAGAGGGATAAAGGTTTCCTAGCAAAGATGAAGGCTTGCTTCCAGGATCCAAAATGAAATAATATGTTTCAACAAGTCACCAAGTTAGGCTCATACATTAGTCTTTTATAAAATCCAAGCTCCATTTACACCTTATTTTGCAGATGGGTAGGGGGAAAAGTAGCTAATTTAATTTTATTTGACAGATATCAAAGCTAAGAACAGCATTTTTAGTGATATTATGCTGAAGCTAGGAGGCTTATCTTATCATTTTTAATATACCTGTCCGTTCTTAACAGTGTAACAGTTGAAGTTGTTAGCCAATTTCAACCAGCAAGGTCTCAAGGACTTTATGGGTTTCATGGAAATGAATCTTTAATCAAGAAGAGAGAACTTATTAATTTCTTTGGTGCTTAAAATGGCTGTAGTCTGAAAGCAAGAATCATTAAAAAGTAAAGCCACACCAGACATTTTTATGAAATCCCTAGCTTTAGGAAAAAGACAACCAAAATCCCATACCATCACTATTTGTACTTTAGCAAGCCCCCAGAAATTCAGCTAAGAGTCTACTCCATAACATACTGATCTCTTCAGTTCTTCAGTGGTTCCTCTGGTCAAAGAACAAGTGGCTATGGTGTATTATTTTGGGACTAAGAATGACCCTTTGGAAGAAATATGACAAGAAAATGCTTTCCTAGACTGGATTTTTGCTGCTGTGATGTGGAACTTACTATAAGTAACATTTGAAATAGGCATCCTGAGCCACAGCACAGGTGAGCTTTCCTCATCCTTTAGAAAAAAAAAACAGAATTAAAGAAGAGCTTTTTCTTTGCTCCCGGTACTGAGCCACTGAATTATTCCCCCTAGAAGCAGCACGTCATTTTTCATGTCTCTCTTACCAGGTGACCTGTAGGCAGTAATTTCCTTTGGCAGGGGTCTCTTTTACATACTTAGAGGCAACGACACATGACTTACAGTGGAATCCCAGAATCAGCTCTACAGACCTTCAGGTGGAAACTCTTCCTTTCAAAGCAGACTCATGTACAGCTATTTTATGCTGGATTTTTTTCTGTAGCTAATAGCATTTCCGTATACTATAGTTAATCTGCTCAACAATACAGCTCCACCAGTTGAAAAAACTGCTCTGTAAACCGAATTGAACTAAATATGTATGTACAAATACATCTAGAGATTTTACTACTTTGGGAAAAGGGAGAAAACCCTAATGCACATGATCCCATTTGTCAGCATAACCAGGTCTGCTTTCATAGCAAGTCACTACATGGAAGAAGGGAATAATTAAAGAGAACAAAATCAGTATATGCTAAGTTTTAGAAAAACGTCCTATCAAAATGTCCAATGAGAGCCATTGACTCACTAGAGTATAGGCTAGACTGTCTTATGGACTAAAACTAGTTTTTTCAGAGCTCTTTGTCTTCAGGAATGCTATCTGTAACATCTTCCACCAGTCAATGTTCATGTGCCTTTTCTGCAATGCATGATAATGTGAGCTCAGGTACAATTAGTAATTAGCAGCCAATAGGCTACGACTAATGGATATGGAAATGGGTTCTGATTTTCCTCTTTTCTCTCTTCATTTTTCAGCAGAGCATTTGAATAGTCAGGGACAGGAGAGATTATATTTTAAAGCCAATTAATATCAACCAATCACCAAAACTAGCTGTTTTGGGAGCTCTAATAAATGAGTTCAACAGCTCTGTGGACTGGAGCAGACAGCAGGGTTCTGGCCATCTTCTTGCTCTAAACCAGGAGTAATTCTGGAATTAATGGTCTGCAAAAGGGCTTCAGTCCCTGGTTTGCAGCCTGGCACCCAAAAATGGCCCTGACTTTGGCCCACCTTTTTTCTGGAAAAGTTTTATAAGTAGCAGGCGACTGGAATGATATGGCTGGACTGATCCCGTGTGATGTCTGAGTTTTCTGAAGGGCATTACACTTCCTCAGAGCAAAGCCATCTCACTGAGCCTGCCATGAACTGAGATCACCTGCTCTCCAATTCCTAATTTAAGTTTCAGTCTTCTTTAAACCTTGTGAAACAAGCAGAATATTGTGTTTATCCTGAGGCACAAACTTTAAGGTCAAAGACAGCAATTGAGAGACGTGTCAAAGTCCTGCATGGCACAGTGGGTGGTGTCAGAACCAAGGACATTCTAAATTTTCATTAAAAGACATTTCAAGCACTTTTTTTTTTTTCCCTTTTAAGATCTCACTACTTAAATGAAGATTTTTTTCTTTTTTTCTGCATCCAGTTTCCCTCATATTTCTTTTGTGTCTGATGCTTTAAGTGTTCTGTCATCAAGCATGATGGAAAAATATTATCAAAGCAACCAGACTATAGATGAAGGGATTTAGCCACTTACAGGTGTGTTCAGCTCTCAGATGAAGCTCATGACAGCTGCAGAAAGCAGCAGGCTCAGTTGCCAGGCACAGCAGGTCAGTAGCCACCCAGGGCAGACCTGTGTGTGTTGGGGAAGGCTGAATTATGCTTAACACACTCAGAGGAAGAAGTAGATTATATATTCCATAAGGTATATTGACTCAAACAAAACTCGTTTTTTCCAGGTAAGTTACTAACCTAGATTTCCTCCTTTTTAACATCTCATTCCAATAACTTGCAATTCAGGCAATAGGAGGAAAAAAACAGTCTAAAACCAATACGGACATATAATTGATCTGGGTTCCTAATCGCCACTCCACAGGGACAGCAGTGCTTTAAAAACAAGATGTATTTAATCACAGTGTCCCACTGACATCAGTTCAAAGGCAGTTTCAGCTGCTCTCATCTTCAAGAGAGAACTTCCTTGCCCAGACTTCAATTATTCCCCATGCTGTCTAATTTTTCAACATTTTCAACCTTGTACATTCTTTGCACAAAATCCTGTTTCTTTCACTTGTTTTCCTCTCAGTTTCAATATGCTGGTCTTCAGCCACAAGGAAATAAGAAAACTTTCTTATGCATCCAGACTTTTCATTCCCTGCACTATGATAAGACCATAGCTGCTTTTTGATTTGCTTTATTTATTTATTCCCAGGACTCAGTCTCCTTTGTCCATTATAGAGATTGTCAGTTTTCAGTCTTGTGCAAATTAAGTTCTTTACTATTTTGCCTACGAATTAGTGATAAACTGTTTCTTCATCATATATTCCAGATTTTCCTGAAGATTCTTTTTTTTTTTTTAATGAGAAACTCTGATCTCCTAGTAAACACATATACTTCTATGTCTTGCAAAAAGAACAAATTTCCTAAGTTCCATTTGACTCTGTCATTTTATTTATATTTATATAAGTCAGACGTATATCAAGTCTCTGAAAAGCATGCTACATTTTCACTTGTAATTCCGTAAGTTTTTTGATATGGAATTTTCTGTTTTTTACATTTAATTTCAATCTTAAACATCTTGAAACAGAGTACTAATCAAAAGAAGACATGGGAATTGAACTTTCTTGCTCAAATCTGCATTTATGCAAATACCTTGTCTCTTCTCAAGGCATATTTTACTTCTCTAAACTAGACATCCATTTCTGTCTTATAGTAAGATTTTTTGATATTATTATTATTTTTTTATTATTATTTTTAAAGCATTTTCAATGAAAAAGCATCACATGCTGCACATTATTGTACTTCTAAACGTATGACCATCTATGCAAGGTCAGCTCCATCGCTGACCAGTGACAAAAGCCAAAAGAAGAAGAAGGAGAAGGGTAGAAATATGTTAATACACCTCTGTTGCAGTCTCTCAGTTTCCAATGATTTGTAGGTTCAGGAAATTCAAGGACTGTATATAGTATTGTGTTTAACTGACCTTGATGAATGTTTCTTCTGTGCATTTATCTAATCGCTATTTAGCATCCACAAAACACTATGAAAATGAGTTCCACAGTTCAATTATGCACTGTGTAAAAAGCACTTTTATTTGTTTCAAACCTTTCTCTTGCTAATTTCCTTCTGATACCATCTGTTCATTAAGAGAACAAACAATCCTGTTTCACGTTTTTTTTTTTTTTTTTTTTTTTTTTTTTTTTTTTTTTTTTTTAACGTATTAGTTAGGATTTTCACAAAATCACTGAGGATGGGAGAGGGCTCTTGAGACCACCTAGTCCAACCCTTCTACTCAAGCAGATTGTCAAGAATGGTACCTCCACTGGTGAACACCTCAAAGTTTCTATGGGCAACCTGTCCCCTTTAGTAAAGAAAGAAAGAAAGTTCTCCTGTGTTTTCATTTGTGCCCATTGCTTCTTGTTCTGTCACCGGGCACTACTGAGAAGAGTCTGGCTCCCTCTTACCATCAGGTATTTATATACATTATGTATTCCCTGAACTTGCTCTTCTCCAGACTGAACAAACCCACCTGTCTTAGACTGTCAGAAAAACAGACAAGTCCCATGATCATTTTTGTAGCCCTTTGCTGGATTGATTTGCTTGCATTCAGCATAGAGATGCACATGTATACAAGCAGTGGACATAAGGATGTTTTCTGTACACTCCCTATTCCTCTTCTAAAAAATTCCTAACTTCCAGTTCCTCTTTGACTGCTACTGAGCATGAAAAGATGTTTTCCTGAAACTATGTATTTGAACTCTAAGACTCAAGAATCTTTCTTGAATGAGCATTTAACAGATGGGGCTGTATAATGCCAATTTTTCCATATGGTATTATTATTATTAGAATCACTTCTGAATGTTTCCTTCTATCCTTCCTTCAGTTTTTGCTTTGTTTTCTCAAAAATTGAAAAAAAAAAAAAAAAAAAAAAAAAAAGAATTGATTTTGCATTGGCATTTCAGCCCCTTTTCAATTATTTTCCAATAGGAAAACATGAAAGCAAAAGGAAGAAAAATAGATAAGGATAAAAAGAGTGGAAATGTGTAAAGATGTGGTATTGAAGTAATGTATTTATTCTATAAGTGATTTTCATTTCAAGATGGTTACAGCATAGCTTTTTGCCTTCTACACTCACATTCTGGTCTACGTGCTGGTCTAGAAAATGATAAGAGTAAAAAAGGTGAGACTAAACCCTACAGGATTTGATAAGAAAGAGCTGTTCTGGGACAGAAGAGGTATGTCACATTATGAATGAGGTAGGACTTGGAGTAATTTAGGATTTCATTCCAAAAGGATAAGAAATACTGGAAACATAGTGAGGGTCAAAGACACAACTATTTTTCTACAGGCAAATCGTAGCTATTTGTTTTTGCAAACCAACATGAGCTTCTTGGCATAGTGTCAGAAACACACAGGAATATATTTCTACCATCTTGACAGTATATTTTTCTGACTGAAGTTTAAGACAAGGAATTTCTTCTCCACATAAGGGTAAGGGGTGCAGAGATATTTGAATATATTTTTTCTTCTCCACCATAAGGTA
The DNA here is from genome assembly GCF_963932015.1 of Anas acuta. Taxonomy (NCBI): domain Eukaryota; kingdom Metazoa; phylum Chordata; class Aves; order Anseriformes; family Anatidae; genus Anas; species Anas acuta. Next base: position 1,123,882 of record NC_089017.1, read on the forward strand.
TCAGGTACAGTGCAGCAGAATGACAAAGGATTTCATCGGGTGCTTATACCCTTCTCACTTTGATATTGAAAACAATTCCCCCATATACAGGTTGACCAAAGTGAAAGTGTGTGAGGTAAATTATTTCTAGCACAATGTATGCACCTTCTTCAGATGGCTTCTCCTATGTTCTTTGAAAGGTCCTTTCTCGTTTTACAGTAGATTAACCAGCAACACCCAGACATATTATTTACATGTGCCTTTTGACTTGAGCTTGGACTAATAGTTCTTTCCATAATTGTTTCTATTACAGGGGTGCTCAGAGATTCCAGACATATGAGAATCACTTTGCAAGTGTAGTATGATCCTTGCTCAGATGAGCTTACAAATTTAAAAGGTCATGAGAAGACAACACAGATGCAACGGTTAAAATAAGAACCACTTGGATCCCTGATGTCAGGTATATAGGATTTCAAGGAGACTGGATAAAAAGTTCATACATATGAAATGGCAAACAGCTGCATGATATCCACAGAGCACTGGGATCAGGTCCCTTCTTTATTGTGCCAGCAGAAATTCACTGTAGTGATTTCAAATTCCTTTCAAGTACAGCATTCCTAATTTATTTCAATCAAAACCCCAAAACCAAAAGCAAGAAGTAGTCTTCCTTCCCACCCTCAGTCACACTAGATTTTAAGGGATTAAACAAAATAAGAGGAATAATCAATGAAAGTTTCAAGACATTCAAAAACTGCAATCAGTACAAATTCACCTTTAACTTCAGATTAATTTTACATCATTAAAGTTAATACTTAATGACTCACTTAGCATCATTCCAAACCAGTATCTAAACACATTTGTTATTGCAAGCTTCACAAAACACCTGAAACAAGAGATCAGAGCAAGCACAGTTGAAACCTTGTTACCATTGAAATTGGATGCTACGTGTTGGTTTAGAGCCCAAAGCTGGGCATAACAGAGCAGCTAGTTGATCTCCTAGGGCAATGCAGTCATCTACTCAGATATAAACTTGGCTGATGTGCCTAGTTGTGCGAAACACTTTTGACTCTTCTCCAGCTTCTGAGAAGATGGCATTTCCAGAAACGTGGTACCCTCTGCTGCAACATCATCCAGTAATAAACTTAGGTAAAAGTGGTCTGTCTTGTTGGAACAACATCATCTGCAGTTCTAGGGGGAGATCTCTCAACCACACCATGCTAGTTAAGTTCATGGACATCTGAATGTGGGTTAAGTATCTCAGTGTTCAGCAAAAATGTCTGAACTCTTAGTCCTTTACTAAAGGTGAAGCTCTGGACTTCTGCAGAAATTGGGTTCATGGAAATAGATCTTTTTTAAAGATTAACTAGATGAAAACCTGACAGAATTAGCCCTTTCTCTGAAGATTCCTATATCCTCAAAAAAAACAATATGTGTGACTGTACAGTCAAAGTAAAGCCTAAATGTAAGTTGAATACATACTTAATCCAGCATGATCCATGGAAATTACTCAGTGCAGTAAGTGAAATCTAGTAGTTTAAGAATCAGCTCATCCTACAGCAGGCACATATGCATCGATGCAATTTGGCTATAACTAAGCATGCAGTGCCATCATTTGAAATGGTTTGGGGGTAGCCAAGACCTCCACGGCAGGCTGGTAAAGGAAACTATAAGTGGTTCATGCTCTTCTGCAGTGATAGCTGGAGTCCACAAGAGATACTGGCTAAGTCTGTTATCTACTTCAAACAAAACTGATTTAAAAATCGTCATCTACATGTATGAACCAAATATCACAATATAAAGCTAGGGATGACGATCCTTTCCTGCTTGACTAACAAGACAAACTGGAAGGAAGAGATCATTCAATAGCTATCCAACGGCAGCAAAGAACTGACCAGGATCCTGCAGATGCTCTTGCCCACAGGATTAGAGCATGCATACATCCAGCAGCTTTTGTCTTGTTATCTGCCCCCAAACTGTGTCTGTATGGCACTGACTGCACTGCTCCCAGATTCCTTTTCCATGCTCCTGTATTACAGTACAGTATGTTGCTCAAATACTTGTCTACAGCTTTCAGTGATTGGACTGTGCTGCTGCCATCTTCAGAGTTATTCTTGTCCAAGTTCAACACGTTGCAGGCACAAAAATTAGGATAACTGGTAACCCTACCACATGTGCCTTTGTACTGGTACTGGTACTGGTACTAGTACTGGTACTAACACCATGGCTGAGAAATGGCAAGCTACAACAGCAAGGCACTAGAGCTCAGTATGTGAAAAACTGAGCAAAATGAACAGTTCCTATGTCTTGAAAGGCTCAAAACTAAAACTGCTATTGAGGAGCATTAGTTGGTACATAACTAGGGATTTTAACATGTGCTGCATAAAATAATGAAATAGCAGGAAAACATATGCTAAGCCTTTTGTACACATACATAATGGAAGTGTAAGACTGAACTGTGGGTATGCTGATTTACAACTCTTAAATGAGTTGGACTGCTCACTTATTATAAAGCTTTAGCTGTAAATGAGAAAGTTGGAACTCTCAGTTCTTAGCTGTACTTGAACACACATGTACTTGAACACAATCTATGCAGTGCTAAGCTAGAAAAACTGTACAGCTTTAAGTTATCCTTCTGGCTATATCTCATTATTGAATAAAAGAATTTATCTGTTGCTGCATATTACATCAGGATCAGGTACCCATAAAGCTGATGATGTTCATGCATAAATTGTGGACCCTGATAAAAAGGGCCTGACAATATGCCTTGTGGCTATTGCTTGCTTAAGCTGAACACACAATCATCACATTTGCTGTATTTCAGTTAACTTTTTTTTTTTTTTTTTTTTTTTTTATATTAGTTAATGAAAGCAAAGCAACATTCTAATTCTCCCTCTTTTTACTACAGCTTTCTAATATGGACAGAACCAGCAAAGCAATGTTTGACAGGAACATGAGCTCCAGCAAGTACATTTCTTCAGGCATCTTTCAGCTGTAACGTATGGGATGAACACAAGCCAACAAACCAAGGCTGAATGCAAAATACAATCAAAATGAACTGCTGCTTGGCAGATTATAATAGCGCTTTCTGGATCCATCTGTAATTAGAGCCCCAAGCTATGGTGTTTTTATGTGAGAAGTTAAAAATGGGTCTGCACCACCAAGTTTACAGAGCTCAAAGGGAAATGGAAGTTCATAACTTGAAAAATCTTCAGGGCCAATGGACAATGAAAGCCACAGCCAGAACTGTAACACAGTTTCTCGACTCTCATTTCAAAAGCAGTGCCTGTCAAATTTGAAGCAAAACCAGAGCCTAAATCTGTCATCTCATTTGTAGATTAAGATGCCACTCAGCACCTTGTTGATGGCATCCTGTTTGCAACTTGGAAAACAGAAGTGCAATATAGCCCAATATGGCAAGCACAGATTTTAGTAAATTGCGTAGACCAGCCACACAAAACACCTCCAAATTACGTAACACCACTTTTTTCCTCATTCACTACTTAACAAGTACTGCTCTTGTGGTAGAGAGTTCTCTGCTGCATATTTCATCTCTAAAAAGGCCTTTCTTCCTTCTAATTTCCGCATTGTTGCTCCCTTGGAAAAAGAAACTGAATTAAATTCTAGTGTAATTCTGCCTGGGCAGAATCTGGTCAGAAGTCTCAGCTGAATCACTTCTTTAAAGAAAGCTTCCTGTCATGTGTGCTCTTGTCATAGAATCATCAAACAGCTTGGGTTGGAAGGGACCTTAAAGATTATCTACTTCCAAACCTCTACCATGGGCAGGGACACCTCCCAGCAGACCAGGTTGCTCAAAACCCCATCCAGTCTGGCCTTGAACACTTTCAGGGATAGGGCATCCACAGCTTCTCTGGGCAGCATGTGCCAGTGCCTCACCACCCTCGAAGTTCTGAGTGGAGAATCTCCTCTAAAGGAAGGCTCCTGGAACCTTCTTTTCTGCAGGCTGAACATCCCGAGCTCTCTGTCTTTCTTCATAGGAAAGATGCATCAGCCCATTGATCATCCTCGTAGCCCTCCTCTGGGCCTTTGTCTTTCTTGTGCTGGGGGCCCTGACCTGGGCACAGCACTAAGTGAGGCTTCACAAGGGCAGAGCAGAGGGGCACAATCCCCTCCCTCCACCTGCTGCCCACCCCTCTGTTGATGCAGCCCAGGATGCAGTTGGCTTTCTGAGCTGCAAGAACACACTGCTGGCTCTTGTTGAGCTTTTTGTCCACCAGAACCCCCAAGTCTCTCTCAGCACTGCTCTCAGTGAGTTCTTCTCCCAGTCTGTGCTCATGTCCAGGATTGCCCCAGCCCAGGTGCAGCACCTTGCATTTAGTTAATTCATTCCCATTTTCTGTTAGGGAGCTGTTTATATATGACTGTGCCAGAAAAGACATCTATTAAAAAAAAAAAAAAAAAAAAAAAAAAAAGCCATTTTTCTTTCACAATGTGGGTTCTTTGTCTCTAATCAGCCAGAAATGCTGCATTAAGCAGACATGGGAGAGAAAAGCCTTTAGTTACAATTAACTTCACAGTCTGTTTCCAAGTAAAAGAAGACACTGAAGAAATGACTGCACAAAATAATCTCTATTTTATTGATCAAGGACAGAAGCAGCAGTTAGTTTGGAAAGTGTATCTGTACAATTTACCCATTACATATTCCAAATCATGTTTAAACACCTAACAAGATAGGAAAAGTGCTGTTGTCCATTATCACTGTGAAGGTACACGTTGGAGAAAACTACAGCCTGCCTGTGGAAGAAGGGATACCAGAGCTCCCCAGAGACCCCCACATTGTCTCAATCTTCTCGTCATTGTCACTTTACTTATTGTCTGTCACAGTTTATGAATAGTAAATCCTCCTCTTGAACAACTCTATAAAATCATCTTCCAATCCATCAGCACTGATGAGGAGAATGGGGAAAAATTTTGGATAAACACGTCTGTGAAGGGAAGTAATTCATATTGTTTTTGTTATGTTTTGCACAACCTCTAATTGTGAAGAGGTTTTATTCAGAATGCAAGTACCTTGCTGTCGCAAAGCTTAATCCACTTTGAAAGGATCATCCCACACACCAGCTTAACTGATTAACGTTGGTGCGTGGATGAGCTATGAACTCCTCTCCAAGGAACACTCCTGCAGTTTCAGGTTAGAATCCATACAGGTGAACCACTTCATGGCTCAGTACTCTAGAAACAACTGCCATTAGGGATTTTCCTCTCCAAAGAGAAATTTATTCTCTTAAGGAAGAGTCCCTTCTAAATCACGGAAGCTTGGAAGGACAGGAGGGCACCAATATTGTACTCTAAGCAGCTTCACTATTACAAAGAATCATCACGTCAGCTGAAGGGGTTACAAAAATCTATTTTAACACAATCTGCCTGCAATCTGTTTTCAATGACTCCCTTAAGACTCCTTAGATGTACGCACTTCAGATACTTCATAATAACTGCTGTATTTTCCATCCACTGATGATACTAGGTCTTGTACGTAAAACCTCTGTTGACTACAAAAGAAGTGTCATTTAGCAACATCACTCCACTTTGCTACAAAGACATCATGATGTGGTGCTAAGATTCACATTCTCTGCTCCTCCTTCCCCTTTCCAAAGTTATTATTCCCCCAAAGACTTACAAAAGTGCACACAAGAAGGCAAGATAACTGTCTATAAGAACAGGCACATCTCCTGCTGAAGAATATATGACTTTTATATTAAAGCTAAGAGCCCCTCCTTTTTATTTATTTTATTTATTTATTTATTTATTGTTTCCTTCTCTCCATGAAATATATATTTGCAATTACTGCTTGAAGACACACATACACCCCAGGAAAAAAAAAAAAAAAAAAGAAGGAGAAATTTGCACCACTTTCTGCTCTGACAATTGAAAACAACCATGATGAAAGGGCACAGGTAGGGGAGGGAAAAGGAAAAGGAACTATTTATTTTGCTTCCTTCACTTTCAAACCCAACAGAAAGACCAGACTGCAGGAAAAAATAAAATGAGGGTGAGACCATGAAAGGCATGAATGCCAGTAGGCAAATAAAGAGGTCACAAGCTGGCTTTCTAATGCTTTTTGTCCCTAGTTATACAAAATACAAATGTGGGGTAAAACAAGACCTTAGCAAAACTATTTTCTGTCTGTTGTATTTATTTTTCTCTGTAATGCTTCCTGGAGAGATTTAACAGGATGATTTTTGACAGGTTACTCTGTGACTCAGCTGGCACAGCCTGGTTTTCTACCAACTACTGCTTCATGCTTTGATACATATGACAGAGCTCACATCCTGACTCTATGTAAAATTTTGTGCATATTCAAACATGCTCTCTCCATGTATATGCACAAATACTTGTTCAGGGTGATACTGCTGTCTGACATTCCCCTGGGAGCCTTCCTCTATGATCTACCTTTGTGAAACATGTAGGGATTTCACCTTTAAGACTCGCAGCATCCCTCAAGTCAAAATTGGCAGTAGTTATTCAAGGGATTCAGAATTTATTGGAGACAGACACATAACACATGCTCACAGTGCTAGATTACATAGAGCCATGATAGAAAACATGTTAAACTAAGCATTTTTTACTCCTGTTAGACAAGGTTTCAGACTAACATACTGGAAGATAACTCCTCATTTAATATAAAATAGATAATTCCTTCCAAATTCTACTTTTGTTTTGCTTTAAATAATGCTGCATAAAATGCTAATAGCTATTAGATTTTACAAAATCAAGTTGAAATCAAGAACTTATTTTGTGTATCATGATTTGAAATATATCTACTAAAAACAACTATATTGATTTATGTACTTCTAAGTACAATTTTCAATGATATTTGATGTTTTTCATACAATACTTTAAGTAATGAACTTACCTACAACAAATATATTGTAGCAGTCAGCCTGAAGACAGTCATTTCTTAGATCAGAGACACACCTGGACAATTTCTTAGCACTCAGCTGGTGTTTATCAAATTGTTAGGAAAATATACTGAAAAAATGTGTGGTTAATTGACAAGTAGAAATAGATAAAGATACTAGTTGCTTCTCTTTCACTGACTCACACAACCTTTTTATTTCTTCTACATAGATTCTTCATTCATAATGTGATTTATTGTGAAATCAGTGTCTTCCTAAGCCTTGCATATCATACTTAGATCTCATTTTGGATTCATGTGCTGACGTTTATAACTGAGTTAATGTACAGTATTTATAGGTTGCTGCACAGTCCAGCATACGAACAAGTCATTATATTCACTTTAAACCCGATGAAATAGTGAAAACCCTCTATTCATTTGTAGTGTTTATATAAAAGTTATATTTAACACTTTATAAATACACTTGAAATGTGCTGTATAGTCGGGTTGATGATGCCTTCTGGGTTAATAACAAGGAGTCATCCTTGGCCTGCCTGGTCAAGTGGTACAGCCTGCCTCAAGCCTACATGTTTTCATAATTACTGTTATCCAGGGAGAACAACAAGATCAACACCTGGAGTAGAGTTGAATAACAATGATCAACACTTGGAGTAGAGCCTGCCATTACTACATGGCTCATATAACTATGAGCCTTTTATCTCTAGTGCAGTATAGCCTTCAACAAATCCATTGATCAGTGGAGATCAAACTGTCACTTGGCAAGTGAATCACCAGCTGCAAAATAGGAAATTCAGTACGTGTATTCCTCTCAGACGCCATCCTGCAAGTCTTAAATTCATGTGGTCTGCAGCAGCCACATCCTCAAGGTTATGCAGGGCTTCGCACAGACTCCTAGTCCAAAGGGGTTGTTGAAGTGTACCATTCAGACACTGCTCAAACAACCCTGAAACACCTTTTACGTAGCTATCTGTAGAACAGACTGTTAATTCTCTCATCCTGTAGATCAATTTCAATCACCATATGAGAATCGTGGCCCAGTTTCACTGCTGAAGCTCAAGATGACAACACTACAGAATTCCTAAGCCCAGGGACACCAGAAGGTTCAAACACCAGAGTGCACATTGGTTGTTGCTGCTTGCTATTTTTTAGCACTGGACTGAAGCTTGCATTTTGAGTCAGAGAGTATTTTCCTTCACATGCTCAATGCCTGTGTGCAGCAGGACAACGGCTATATTGATGGACCATAGGACAGACGATTCTGACCGCCCAGCTGGCTGGCCGGTATGGTATTGCAGTCAAGTGCAATGACTGCCATGCTGTCTACAATCTGTGTTAGGGTGCTAATAATTTTCTTTCACAAGGGTCTCAACATCACTCCCTTTGTGTATGCCTGGCCCTGCCTAGCACTCACAGCCTTGTGACATGACACAGATAAGTCCACCTGCACACCCATATCTTGGAGTAGAACAATTTGATGAACAGCATTCTCCTAGCTGTGAGGACTCCTGCACCTCAAGCAACTTGCAAACATACACTTTCTCTTCACCTTTTCCAATCAATAGACCTCCATCAACCATTCTCCCCTTTCCTTTGGACATATGTGAAAAAAACCTAGAATCATCAATCTTCTTTATACATCACAAATGTTTCTCACCTTGCAGGTTCCCATAAACTTTTATTCTGAATTGCACTTCCAGTTCTCTTTGCAGCAGGTCACATAGCACAAATAGCTTAACTGACACCCTGAACCAAAACTCTTCCACTGCTTAATGGACTGGAAATGAATTCACCAACATGCATCAAAGCATAACCACGACGGACCTTCCCAAAACATGATTGTAAAATTTAAAAAATGGTATTACTCAGTGCTGTGAATATAAACTCCTAGTAAATAGCCAAGTATCTTCATTACAAGACAGAGAAGGACAAGGTGGTTTACTGGTGGAAGGGGATGGGGAGCAGGATGTGGCCCTCACAATCCATGAGGAAATTTTTGGTGACCTGTTACGGCACTTGGACATACACAAGTCGATGGGGCCGGATGGGATCCACCTAAGGATACTGAGAGAACTGGCAGAGGAGCTGGCCAAGCCACTTTCCATTATTTATCAGCAGTCCTGGCTATCGGGGGAGGTCCCAGTTGACGGGCGGCTAGCAAACGTGATGCCCATTTACAAGAAGGGTTGGAGGGTAGACCCGGGGAACTACAGGCCTGTCAGTCTGACCTCACTGCCAGGGAAGCTCATGGAGCAGATTTATCTTGAGTGCCATCACACAGCACATACAGGACAACCAGGTGATCAAGTCCAGTCTGCATGGGCTTATGGAAGCCCAGTCCTGCTTGATTAATCTGATCTCCTTCTATGACAAAGTGACGCGCTTGGTGGATGAGGGAAAGGCTGTGGATGTGGTCTACCTTGACTTCAGTAAGGCTTTTGACACCATTTCCCACAGCATTCTCCTCAAGAAACTGGCTGCTCATGGCTTGGACTGGTGTATGCTTCGTTGGGTTAAAAACTGGCTGGATAGCTGGGCCTAAAGAGTCATGGTGAATGGAGTCAAATCCAGCTGAAGGCTGGTCACTAGTGGCATTCCCCAGGGCTTGGTACTGGGGCCAGTCCTCTTTAATACCTTTATCAATGATCTGGATGAGAGGATCGAGTGCACCCTCAGTAAGTTCGCAAAAGACTCCAACCAAGTTAGGTGCGTGTGTTGATCTGCTCGAGGGTAGGAAGGCTCTGCAGGAGGATCTGGATAGGCTGGACCCATGGACTGAGGTCAACTGCATGAAGTTCAACAAGGCCAAGTGCCAGGTCCTGCACCTGGGGCGCAATAACCTCAAGCAGAGCTACAGGCTGGGAGATGAGTGGTTGGAGAGCTGCCAGGTGGAGAAAGAACCTGGGAGTATTGGTTGATAGTCGGCTGAATATGAGCCAGCAGTGTGCTCAGGTGGCCAAGAAGGCCAACAACATCCTGGCTTGTATAAGAAGCAGTGTGGCCAGCAGGGCAAGGGAAGTGATTGTACCCCTGTACTCGGCTCTGGTGAGGCCACACCTTGAGTACTGTGTTCAGTTTTGGGCCCCTCACTACAAGAAGGACACGGAGGTGCCTGAGCGAGTCCAGAGACGGGAAGTAAAGCTGGTGAGGGGTCTGGAGAATAAGTCTTCGGAGCAGCTGAGGGAGCTGGGATTGTTCAGCCTAGAGAAGAAGAGGCTCAGGGGCAACCTTATCGTTCTTTTATTAGTACTTTATAGGTGGCTGTAGCGAGGTGGGGGTTGGTCTATTCTCCCACGTGCCTCGCGACAGGACAAGGGGGAACAGGCTTAAGTTGCACCAGGGGTGTTTTAGGTTGGATGTTAGGAAGAACTTCTTTACTGAGAGGGTTGTTAGGCATTGCAACGGGCTGCCCAGGGAAGTGGTGGAGTCACCATGCCCTGGAAGTCTTTAGAAGATGTTTAGATGTAGAGAGCTTAGCGATATGGTTTAGTGGAGGACTTGTTAGTGTTAGGTCAGAGGTTGGACTCTATGATCCTGAGGTCTCTTCCAACCTAGACAATTCTGTGATTCTGTGAAAGTCTCCTATAACAGAAATGGGATACTGTCCCCAATTTCGGGGTTGATGATTGCTGCAGTGCATGTGAATACTGTAGAGCAAGTTCTCTCAACTGCTAAACATCTCCTTCTGAAGTTTTCTTCAAAAGAACTGGAGGAAAATTTCAATATATTAAGTGCAAAGGACTGGGGATCAAAGTGAAGAGGTAAGATGAATGAAGTGTGGCTACATCACAGAAATCAACAAGTTGTGTGAGCACATAGGATGCCCCTTCAAAACAAATTTTTTAAAGCTTTTTTTTTTTTTGTGCAATATTCCCTAAAAGTAGCTGGAAATCCCAAGCTCTCAGAAATACCTTAGGAAGATATCAAAAAGTTCTGCATGTAGGATGAAACAATGGGAAATACAAGCAGTAGAGAAATCCATATTTCTGACAGATAAAGCAAGACTGAAAAACAAAAACACCCCACAATGATAGTTAGTGCTCTTCCAAAGAGGAGTCAGCTGAAGATTGGAGGTACTGCTGTGCCCCCTCTGCAGCAGTTTTGCCAGCTAACACAGACATTAACTAACAAGGGTAATATAGATCCTACTAAGTAGCACCTTATGTGGAGAAGAGGAGCTGAAACAATGTTGTGTTTAACTAGCTAATTTGGGTAATATGCTGAAATAACTAAGGGCCTATTACAGCCATTACTGGATTTTCCTCCATCAAAGCACTTCTCATGTTTGCAGAAGCAGTAAAGTGCAAGACTTGATTCACAAATACCAGATTCAGATTCAAATCAGTCCTTCTTATGTTCATAATTGGGAGGGCTCTCCTTCTGACAAACAAAAAAAGGACTGTAAGTGCACTCTTTGAAAAGATCCACACACTCATGAAAAGCTAATTACACTGTTGATTATTCAAAACAGATTCATTATGCACTCAACATGTGGCATAGAAGTCATTTTATTAGTGGCCTTATTCCTGAATCAAACAAACACAGTAATGAAAATCCTTGCAGAAAGCCAAGTTATGAACATAATCCTTTAGCATGCCACATCTCAGCAGGTAAGATGAAAAAGACAAAACAGAATACCTCAAGACTGCAACAACAAAGAGTTTATTAGTCATGAATATATAATTGCTGTACAGAAAACATTCAGATTTAAAGTGTGAAATTCTGAACGCCTCACCGTGCATTCTTGTTGCTGAGCCTGTTAGTGATGATTTAATTGACTGCCTACAGATGACTAACTTATCAGCACTTAAAAACATTTTTGTAAGCAGGGAAGAAATGATCATCCTTTCTAAATGATAACATTGCCCAAGGTGGGAAATAAAGGAACACACGAATCATGTTTAAAACTTACTCAAGGATTAGAGTTAGTAGGAGGGGAGAAGAGGAGATTAACATGGTTTCATGTTTTTCTGTACTGAAGAACTGTAGACTCACTGCTGTGCTTTGTACATACACATATTCAGTGTAGCAATGATTTCCATTTTTAAATAAGAAAATATTTTAACAGGTACAAGAATCTACCATCAAATCCAGCCTCTTCCAGTTATCTTTGGCTTGGGAAGATACTCACTTCAACCTTTGAGGCTGACATTTTCCTTAGAAAGAAATGCCATTGTATGTGAGCCTGAAGGACGGTATAAACATTCTCCTTTTTTTTTTTTATTATTAAAAAAAAAACAGGTATTTTTAAACCTTTAAAGAAATGAGACCCAAAAGGTTCTTTGCCTCCCGAGTTCTCAGTTCTCCATGCTACCAAATCTGCAGCTTTTGCCTTCCAAAACTGTTTAGTGAAGTCCATAAGGGCTTGAGAAAGTCTCTTTCTTGAGCATTTGCTGAGGCTTGTTTCCATCACAGGAAGGTGAAGGGCTTATTTTCTCCAATACTACAAGGGAAGAAAAAACAGAACAGAATTTATTTAATCTGGCTTATTCTCAGGGACCAAAAGTTATGTGTAAATTGAACTGGGTTTAAAAACCATTGAACACAATCCTTCAGGAGACCAGACCATTTGGAAACCAACACTGTCTGACACTGGACAAACAGCTTCATCCAATATGCATAGTCCTGGTGGTAGATTTTCCACTTGTTTTATTTTCAGCATGCAAGACAGGCTTCTCCAAAGGGAGAAAAACAGAAGCCTTGCTATGAGTGAAAGGAACCACAGCAGCACTTGGACCACAGCTTCTGAATATCATAAAACCTCTTTACGTTTACACTTTAAATTGAGTTTGCTCCTTAAAGAGCAACTGCCTATTAGTACAACCTCAATTGCAATACTATATTTTAGGTGGGACACCCCTCATCTCTCAAGTTTTCACTCTTCAAAAATCACCAATTAACAATGCAAATGACTTAAGCTGTAAATTTACAAGGAAAAAATGTGAAGTTAGTCACTTCAAATTGAGACTGTTTCCCTTCTTGGCAGAAATAAATAATGCTAGAATGAAAGTGACTCTCCTGGGAGAAGTGGCTAGCCAGTCTTCATTAGTATCAAGTGAAATTACTATGAGCTTTTTCTCATCTTGAGCAGTTGAGCAGTATTATACCACACCATTAACTTGTTCTAAATGTTAAGTTTATTTACTTTTGAGACAAGTTTGTTGATAACCATTAAGAAGGAAACAAATACACAGCACATAAAAGGGCCTGTAAAATATCTAGTATGACAATAAATTACAGATACATTAGAAACTAAGGTTTCATAGCAGAGCTTTGATATGAACCCAATTTATAATATTTTTACAAAAGAACAGGACCAAGATGATGCCAAAATATCTAAGAGTGCTTTACTGAAGAGCTTTCATAGGGAGTGATGCAGAACGCTCACACAATGGTCACTACAATAACCAACCTTATTAAAAAGCTCTTAACTACTGCAGTAGATATCACAGATTCCCTGTAGACCTGTTCTGGAGGCAGCAGGATAATAAATATCTATTGATAAATTTAAAGAAAAACATGCTTAAGAGCATTTCAAATGAAAAATTGTGTGGCTTTAGGTCCAAATCTGCTATTTAAGCAGGTGTTATTATACCCGCATAGTTTTTTGTTGTTGTTGTTGTTTGGTTGTTTTTTTTTGAGACAGTTTTTATTACTATTTAGGGCAAGGTAATTCAATGCAGCATTATACAGGAACAAATTGAAAGCTCCAATTGGCCATTGTGTAAGATGACCGCTTTACTGCAAGTTCAATTATGCATTAATTGTTCATTTGTTCAACGATTTAAGGACTGTGAAGACTTCAGCAGCAAATTCCTCTAACAAAGACAGTCTCAGAAAAAAAGCAATGATTTTGACTAATGAAGTACTAAATATCACTACAAAGTGTCCTACCTCACTTGTAGTATAAAGATAATAGACATTACATTTAACTTTGATGGATTTTTGGTGATTTTTTTTTTTTTTAATACACGAACACATTTCAGAATCTTAATACATGTTAACTGCCAATTCATTTATGACTTAATTTCATGTCCTCCTCACGCTGATACCACCCAATGTTCTTGCAGGGGGAAGCTTGCAACTGTAGCTGTTTACAGAAAATGAATGAAGGCAGTAATCAGAACTCTGAAACAAGAATCCTACATCGCAAGAGGTTAAAAATGCCTTAAGTATTTAAAATAACACATTGTTGTTCACATTTTAATGTGCAATTTCTTGTGATCCCAGGAGAGAAAAAGGACACCTTAAAAGACAGAAGTGTCAGCTCTTCAGCAGCACATAGAGAGAGTTCACAACCTCATGAAAAACAGCTTGTTACTTAAACTACGCTTCCTTGGATCTAAAATTCTTGGGTTCAAATTCTTAGTTATTTTACATATCCTGAACAAATCTGTCTTGCAATTTTAAAAGCAATCTTAAGTGTTGAGGAAAGGTCAAACAAGTATACTTCTGAATGGAGAAAGGAAAGGTCACCTAAATCAAATCCATAAACTTTGACTTACTAATACAGCTTCAGAAATACATTAACAATTATCTGGGACAGACTGCCAGTCACCTAAAACCAATGAAGTAAAAAGATGTCTTAAATAAACTGTCGGTATGTGATCAAAAGCAAGGTCTAGGCACATACTGGAGTCACTTAATTTTAATCTTTTAAAAAGATTACATCTTTGTAATGGTCTTGTTTATTTTGAAAAACCTGAGGTAGATGCTAGACTTTTTCACTTTGTCTTATGAAATTACCATCCTACATCCTATGACCGAAGTAATCAATAAGGAATAACAATTTTCACAATACTTCTGTGTAATTACTCTTTTCTCTCCCACACTGTGCAAAAGATCATCCTTGTTAAACACATATGCAGACAGAAAAGATGTTTTTACTTTTTAACCTGCGCTGTAGTAAAGTTCTTAAAAATAAAAATTTGACTTGCAGGAAAGAATAGATTAGTTGGAAAACCTTCAACAAAACAGATAGCCATAGAAACTGAGAAGTGTTTTTATCAGATTTTGATCAGTTTTGAATGAAATTTTTCAATTCTATTTCTTGTCAGGAGCCTAATACTTACAGCAAATAGCATACTGCCTTAAACGCCTGATAAATACAAACTAGCCAGAGAGCTTTAAGGAAGAAGCATTATAAATTAAAAAATGAAATCTGAATAACAACTTTCAATGTAAGAATTTTTTCCTCCTCTCATGGAACCCCATCCTTCCAATTTGTAGTTCTTACCCCTGGTAAGATGACGAGTTACATTCCAGCTGGCATGTTTGCCAAGAAGTTTATAAGAATTTCCTAGTACCACTGCAAGCTTGCTCTCCAGTCCTGGCAGCAAGAACACTTAACTTGTATGAACTACGACATCATTAACAATGAGCTCATGTCTTGAATTTACCACTCTGGACCTCTCACCTTACTCAGTTTTCAGTAAGACTACCAATTGAGAATCTTTCTCACCTGTGCAAACTTATGTATCTGTTCCACCACAGCTGCAAAAAGGGCATGGACACTTTCATCAATTAGACTCTGCATATAATGGACAGCTTCTTCATCAGACAGGTCCAAACGGAACTTGTCCTGCACCTGGAATGAGTTGGGGAGACAGAAAAGATGACAAATGTGATTTCAATCAGACTTACCCAGTAGCAGACATGATTTAAGCTGTCAAAGTTTAGTAAAGAATCCGTATTTTACTTCATACGTATTTTACAGCAGATTACTGGATGTTAACAATTTTCATTTAAAATGTCTGATTAACTTTTTCATAAAAATGAGTGTTTAAATAAGTGAGAAACCCCTCCCAACCCCCCTCCATGAACAGTCAGTTGGAGACACTGCTACCCCCCTACACTGTTTTTTTTTTTTATTTGACAACATATATTAACTATTACCATTATTGTACCAATAACACATCTTGCTTGGTACTTGCAATTTCCCTAAGAATTAAAGCAGTGTAATTAAGAATAGAATACCAAGATCTATATTCCTCTTTTACAGCCTTGGTAATGCCCTGACCCATGAATATTTACAAAGGTACAGTGGATGCCTTTTAGTGAATTCCAGCTAATTCCATGGCAATTGTTCAGGACTGCTCCAGATGGCAACATCTCATAAGAACCATTACTACAAACATTTCTTTTAAAATTCAGAACTTCCATACATAGAACTGGCAAGAGCTTCAGCAGTTTCAGAAAAAGAAATAACATTTTGCTTTTTGGGAGCTAAGTTAGTTTTGCAGACATGCCTTTTTGCTCAGAACACATAAAAGGTAGATGCATAAGCATTTTGGGTGAGTTCAAGTAATTTGATGCACAGATTCTGTAAAATGCAAAAAAATATCAAGACATCATGATTTTCTAAATTTTATGAGGTGATGTCTGTAAAGCAAGACTTGCAAACAGGAATGGTGAGTGTTCAGATTTTTTCCAGGAAAAACAAATCTCTTGTGTAACAATGCTACCTATGAGAGGTCAATTTGGAAAACCATTTGTGCTGTTTAAGAACTCCTAGCAAGTCCTGATTTCCCTAAATAAAATTAAGGATGCTAAGATCCCAGCATTGTTTTTGCAAAGTAGCACTGGTCACAATATAAAAATCCCTCAGCAAATTTCCAACACTTGCAGAAAACAGTTGCAGCCATCTAATCACTTCCTTTATGTTCATAATGGTAAATTTCAAGGGATGTGAGCTCTTCTAGAGACTGTCGTATCCATCTACTCAGTCTCTTGCATAATGAGCTAGGTAAAATAGTATAGACTTGATGCAAAAATTGTTTGATAATTCCCAGTTTATTTGTGACAATCTCTTTTACAGAGACTCTACAGTGAGAGGGAATGAATCACATCCTAGGTAGGTTGTTTCAATGATTAATTGCCTTGTTTAAAAATTGTGGCTTATTTCCTATCTGAACTTGTCCAATTTCCATCTCAAACAGTTGAGCTCATTAATTTTTTTTTACATTAAAGAGCTGTCTATCACAAATATATTTCACGTAGGCAAATATCAAATGATTTAAGTTGCTTCTTAACCTTATCCTGGCTAAGACTGAAGAAACAGATTATGAGACAGAATAACATCTCTCCTGAATATTTTCCATTCATTTACCTTTACACATTGAAAAAAAAATACCAAATTATTTCAGCAATGTTCTTAATAAAGACATTAGAGAGATAATACCACCTTCTCTTTGCATTCTTTTTCAACATCAAGGATACCACATAGGCAACCGCCCCCTTTATGATAAGAAAAATTCTGAGATATCAGTTAATTATTACTCTGCATCGTTTCCAAAGGCGAGGTATTGCAGGGGAGTGCCCTTCAGTGCCACCATAAAAGCCTAAGTTAGCCTGCCAGGTACAGAAAGACAACACCACTTCACTCAAAATACAGTTGTAACTCTAAACTTACTTCAAACATACTGCTACAAATTGAGTTTTTCTGCAACTTCAAAGTTTCATCAGTATGAAAGCCTAGATGATTAAGCTGAAAAATGTTCAAACTCCCAAGGAAGCAGATCACAGGGAGGAAATTAAAAGGGTATTTCAGGCTAATTTTATACAACTTTCATTTTCATAACAAACATAATAAAAGGTTTGTTATCGCCCACATATGTTAGAAGTTTGACAGTCAATAAAACATGCAGAAGAATCCAACTGAACTTGGACTACTCACATGCCTGCAATTATACACAAGCTCAAATACCTCCCCAAATGAGTCCACAGATTTCTGTCACACCTTTTTAAATGCTTGTAGAAAAAGTGATGCAATGAGATTTTAACAAAATTTCTAACTGCAGTTTAAAAAACAAAAAAAACACTAACACTCTTAAAACTCTAGTAATGGAGCACTTCAACTGTTTCCTAATCCGTTCACAGAACTGCAGTTACTGATGTTAAAATGCTGCTTTACTCTATGGGATTTAGGATTAAACTACTTCCCACCTTCCCCAAGAACAGACTGGCATACATATATATGTGGAAAAAAATTTAGCCACAGCTAGACCCTAAAATCAGATTGCAATTAACAGCAGGATCAAATGCTGCTGAGCACTAGATCTTTGCCTGGAAGTTTTTCAGCACTGCAATTAAAAATGACTGCTGCAACCTAGCTGAGAAGAAACATGGCAAGATGACAAATTACCTCTTGAGCTGTAACAGCAGCAACAAGATTAATATATACTGACTTATGGTTCTTGTAACAAAACCAATAGTAATTGTTATCTGAAATCTCTCAGCTCCAAACTAAACCATATATTGTGAAAGACAGTGGCTTCTCACAGAGGAGGTGAAATTAGCAAGAGATTTCTGCATGGTGGTAGAAGGGAATTTGGGGGTCAAGTTATGATGAGTTATACAATTATCTCATTCTACACATTTAAGAAAAAAAATTTATCATTCTACACGTTTAAAAAAAACGGTCACTAGGAATGCATCAAAAACATCCCACCTGAATTATTTACCTGGAGTTCTTGTTTTGGCATTTGAATTAAATGAGTCTTATTAACTTGCTATTAGCATTAGTCAAAAAGAGGAAAGAAATATACTTGATGAATCTAGCTAAGCTTTTGTTTCCAGAAAGGAAAGTTTTAAACCCCATACTGTATGCACACAATAACTTTAAACACATTCTTTTAAACACGTCTCAACAGTAACCTTGAACATTTAAGGGTGAAAAGGCTGTATAAAGAATGACAGAACCCATGCAAATACTGACATTCAGCCTAAAGGTTTCAAATTGCCCACTATCTATCCACCTGCACAGCGGATAATTTAGTACTAAATACAGGGTAAAATAAAAGAAATGCATAGTATATGAATTTACGTGACTAGGAATTTTACTGTTGTTCAGTTAAATCGACAATCACTTGCTGCAGTCACATGGAAGAAGAGGGAAACTTTGCAAAGTAACAAGCAAAAAAAAAAAAGGAAAAAGTTCTACAATGTAACCAAGAATAAATACTACTTTGCACCATGATCATCCCATGAAAAATCACAGGCTTCTCATCTATGATAAGTTTGCTGGTGAAGCAAACTCAAGTGAAAAGCAGTACGAGAGGAGGAACTGGACACTTAGCAGCCCCTGCACCTTCCCCAAATTAGAGGTCAAGCACAGGTAGCAAACAATATAGTAACAGAAATAGGATGTTTGGTTGGTAGGGTTTGGTAACTGATACTGAAATATCAAGGGTCTTCACACAGCCTGTAACTGCCACTCTCTGCAAAGAATTTTTCAGTATCTGCAGAGACTTCAGATTAAAGCATTACATGAAAGGTCTTCCTTTTCTGTGTAAAGATAAACTCACACACCACTTTTATTATTGTCTAAAACTGCATTTACATATTTTAATCTGGTCACAATTTGCAGCTATATTATTATGCTTTTATATTATTATGCTTTCTAGAACAGTTTAAACAAATGGAAAGGTGTTAACATTTAGTGCACGTGGGGTGGTAACCAAACAGTCATCAGTTCTGAGTACCCTTTTGCTGCAGAAATACCTGTGCTTCACTAGAAAGCATTCTTAATTTCATTAGAAATGGAATTAAAATTAGAATTAATGCTGCCCCACTCTCCCCAAAAAAGAAAATCAAGTAGTCACTTTATCCATGCATAGCAGAAAACCCAGGATCTTATAATGATGCAGCCTGATCAAAGCAAACAAACTAGAATCCCACCAGCTACCTTCTGGAATAACTGAAAGTAGTACCACAGCACAAGCATTGTTACTGGGAAGTAGAACATCATGAGAGATCAGACTACAGCAGGAATTAAACTATTTCATGCAAAATACTGATAATTCCCACCACATAATCCTGCACACCCCAACACCCATTTCAAATATATGAAATTTCAAAGAAAATTAAACGTTAGGTATACTTACATTTCATGTGACAACTCACTAAAAGGGAAATTGCAAAGGTAACTGATATGAAAAGAAGATAATATCAACCAGAATAACAGACAGTTATCTGATGGTAAATTCATACTTCATTTTTGCTTGATGTGTCTTCACAGAAAACTAAAAAGACTCATTTTCAAAACAGTAATGATGTGTTATATGAAGCTCATTTCAGAGAAAACTCCACATCATGTCCACAGATCTATGTACATTATAAAAATCCAGATGACAGCATAGAGGAGACTATACTCAAAAGCCTAACCACCTAAGAGTCGTAGAAGTGTTTAAGATAATGGACAGGCCTCTGTTTTCTTCCAGCAAATAAATCTCCAGGTTTGTCCTTCTCCCTTTTGCTATTTTGCATTTTTGGATGTGTGACAGGCTTGAGATTTAGATACCATACTCAAACTCAGTTCAGAAATACTGCTGGTGTAGTTAACCAATCTATGTTTTACAAACATTTGCAGCTATGATTGACATAATTACTGAGGAAAGTAGCAAAATATTTTGAGTTAATATCACATGGACATATGAAAGCCCTTTCTCCACCCTATTTTTCTCAGACTAATTTCAAGTCAGCCATTCCAAGACTGCTGGCTGTTCTACTCTTACTCTTCCAGCGCCATTAAGCAGCACTGCTGCTGTTTACTGCAACAACTAGCTAAGTAGCTAGTTATTGTGTAGTTTTATCACTTTAATATGGGATTGCTCTTTGCAAAGTCAGCTACTCAAATCAAATAGAAGCTTCAGTGTTCTTTTTGATTGGGTCTTAATATGCATCAACTACTATTAAAGCTCAAATAAAATAGCTGATAGCCAAACAAGTAATGTTTAGTGAGGTTTTCATGATTTTTACTGTTTTCCCGTAAGATTATTCCAACAGTTAGCATTCAGTGTACATGTAGCAGAAATTAGCATTAATTCTTGGCTTAACCCTTACCATGTTTCACCTAGTTCAGCAAAGGTCTTTCCTGCTTTCCTTGCTGCTTGATTACAACACAGTCCAAACAAGTCACTGTACAAACTCTTCAGGTGCTCTATTTGCATGTACAATTTTATTTGAAGGACTATTCTGACAACAGCTTTTGTTTTCCAGGCTTTGATTTGAACAAACTGCACTTTCTAAACAAGCCTGTGCAGACTTCTGTTTTGTTTCTTTTAAACAGAACAAAAAATGGAAGCTAATAAACCCATTAGTGAGGATCTGTAAATTGAGCTTCCAGAAAAATATGGGTTTTAGCTGACGCAATATGCAAAGGTCATACTGTTCCTGTTCAGAATTTCATCATATTGGCCAAATAATTATGACCAAATGAACAGCATGATATAAAGCATCAGGAACCTGGGGTGTTCTTGCTCTCACTTCACTCTGTGAAGTTTATTCCATCCTTTCTGGATTTCAGAATGAGTATACATGCAGAATCAACAGCCTAGAAAGAGAAAAGCTGGGTGTGCAGCTGCAGCATCATTACCCAAATGGACAGAAAGATGAACGTCTGCCTAGGCAAAATGAGTTCAATGTCAATGTGACACTATTACAAAGAATAAACCTCCTCTGAGGAGGAAGTAAATATAAATACAGAAACAGACAGACTGACCAAGCAAAACTGAGTTTATTTCTCCTACAGAGAAATAATACTAAATCTCTTGACATTAATAAACCTCAGAAATGTTTCCTAGCTCCACCTTTCAAAAAACATTGTTATTTTCAGTTAGGTAAACAGGGACAGATATCTACTGCTGTCTAAAAATGCAGATCAGACAACAAATGAGAATCCTTTTCCTCTTCACTGACTTGTGAACTTAACTCTCAATTATCCAGTGACTGACTTCTGGGGAGGAGGGAGAAAGAAGAGAGGGAGTATTACTACAACCTCATAAATTAACTCAGCATTAGAAACAAACTGGCTCAAACTTTCTCTGCACCTTAAGTCACATTGTTTCTCAGTTTCAGCTTTTCTGCCTGTGAACAAGAATTACTGCACTTTGATGTGTTTAATGCAAAAGAATTAAAGGATGCCTGCTTTCTCTTCTTCCCAGTTTCCAGACATTTCTACCACTTGTTTCTCATCAGGTGTAGTGAGACCTAGTTAAAGGTTACATAGATTTGGAAACACAAAGTGTTCTAAGTGGTCCATTCTGTAAGAAAATTCCCCGCTCCACTGAATCATCAGAATTTAACCTTTTCCTGTGTAAATCCAAAGGTGCTATCAAATTTGAACAGGGCTTTCATAAAAAAGTTACCTTCCATCTACAATCCCCTTAAGCTCACCTATAAATGACACACTTGCAGCATCTTTGCAGCACCTTCTTTAATCAATGGGCATCTGAAACACAGTTCAGTCAATTATAACACTGTCCTTTAATGCCTGCCGAGTTCTTTGTGTGCCAATGAATCACTGGTCCCTGATGTTTTCTAATTTAAAGGTCAAACTTGCTATGAAGGACAGACACAAGCCATCTGGCTTTCCTGCAGAAAAATCAGATTTTTTTTTGTTGTTGAGAGACGACAACGCAAAATGCATTTGTTACATTGGAAGAGTGATGGCATAACTCCTCCTTACACAAAACTGCCTGCGTAATTGAATGAAGATTCTAGTTACCACTGTTTAAAATTATAGCATTATTTCAAAAAAGTAACAATTGTCAATTAGCATTGCAGCTGCATGAGAAATACAAAGGCAAGTAACAGTGGCAGAAAAAAGGCGCGGAGGGGATTTGCATTTTATCCTCAGTTATGCACTGACAAGTCAATGTAAACAGATTTCAGCCCAGTCCTTTTCCTGAAAATTGAGATCTGGAAAAGAATAAGCAACGAGTGGAAAAGTTAAAGGCAATTACCTCAGAGGTCAGAGAAAGCAAGAGGCAAACAGGGTAGAACTTTCCACTATTTTCCAATTTAAGTTCATTTTCTAACATTTTTGAGCCAAAGGGGGTTCTCAGAGAAGCCTAAATCAAAGGGAAGCGGTAGGAGATGGTATCCTGACCCATGAGGTGAAGCACACTAGTCCACCAGGTTTCTTTATGAATAGTATGGAGCGGACAAAAGGACATGAAAGGTTAAAAAAAAGACAACTAATTTCAAGCTTTGCTGATCCTTTTTCTTGGTCAAAAATTGACAAATGTTTTCATGTTAAACAAAACATCAAGAATCTGAAGAGGATTTCTATGGTTTTATGGGGTGGAGATAACCTGTATAGTTGACTTTTCTGCTTTGATTTGCAACCCCTTTCCCCCCCCCTCTTCACCATTCTTTTACTGGGAAAAATACTGATTGAAATTGGATTGAGGGAATTAAATCATTAAACCAAAACTTTCTTTCAATTTAAAGGTACTAGATGATCTACCTAGTGATACACACTAGAAGTGGAGAGCTGGTTAGAAAATATTTTCTATACATCAAAGAATAATGGTGAAACTTGAAACCAAGAGCTTTCCTTTTCCCTCCAGCCCAGCCAATACTGACATTCATTTTCAGTTCAGTTTTAGGTGTAAGAAAGCATCATTAAGGTCAGCATTGGTTTAATTTCCAAACACAGATTTTATACAAAGCAAGTAAGAAGGTACTGTCAAACTGTAGTGTGTTCCAAATCCACAACTCCAGCTGTAAGCATCAGAAGTTTCTGGTACATTTAACATTAACGAGAAGAAAATACCCAGTCTTCTCCCCCTGATAAGCAAAATCAGTTTGTGTAGAGCTTGCTCACTTTTGAACAAGAAGAATGTGAAAGTACCTTCAAAGATGATATAAACAGAGAGCCCAACTCTGCTTACTCCATCCTGTGCCATAAACCATGTCAAACAGGTGTAATCTATACTTATTTTACAGAAAGTTGTACATGACAAGCTGCTATTTCACTTTTGCCTTGACTCGATACATATTTCTCCCAAAGACATTTCACAAGCATTGGACAGAAATGACACCCAGACAACATGCTTTTTGATAGAATGTAATTTTATAATCAGCTTAAGATCTTCCAGTTAGCTCCTTGGGCTATAACGTGTTACTGGAAAGTAGATGTTTCTTCAGCAAAAACAGCTTACAACTAAAGATCCTGCCTTCCTTTTTCTTCCTCAGGTTAGTAACATTTTCCTTAGGTGTGCCTTCTCATTCAGATTTCTCTAAAAAGATTCTATCACCATAGCAGAATTAAACTGTTAAAAACAAAGAACAATTTGTATCATCCACAGCCTCAGTAAAGAGGGCATACTCTACATCATAATTTTTCCATTATCTTGGTTTGTTTTCTGATTTGTCTGAACTTAAGGCAAAAGATGGCAGACTTCCAATTACCTTTTCAAACTCATTAGTGTCTTGTTATACATACACATACCACAGGTAACAAAAGAAAGTACAAGAAATGAAGCCATACAAAATGGCTGCAGTGTTCTTTCCTCTACTTGAATTAAAGTAAAAATTAAGCACTCATTCATACTCAAAGAATTAGGCATACTGTTTTCTGTAACTTTCGAAAAGAAGAACACCAAATATTTCTGATGTTTTACTCACCAGAGTATTTTTATATATTGTCCATCAGCAGACAGATATTTCTTGCAGCATTCTTGCTCAGAAGCAAGAATGACACATTACATCTCTTTGCAAAGCTGCTCAGAACACAGCCCAATGTACTGCCTAAGCATAATGCTTTCCCTTTGAGAAATCAGAAGAGTAGTCATTGCAGAAAAATCCCCCTTACTACCTCAACTCCGTGGACTGTGCTCTAGCATACCCGTTTCAATGAGAACAGAAACCTGTGAGGCAAGAACAGCCCAGTAAATGAATTTGCTCAGAATACACTCATTTAAGTATGTTACAAGGTGCCTTTTTTCTTGATCCTGTTAAGAGATACCTATGGAAGTATAGTTAGAATACTTTATACCTGCTCCTAATAGGATTGCTGCACCTACTAAAAAATTCCAATGTCAAGGAATGCTGAACAGTTTGAACACCAAAATATATTGAAATATAATGTTCCACCTTCAATAACTTTCCTTTCTTTAAAAAGGAAAATTAAGTTTTGTACTATATACATTTTCTCACAGTTTCATCCTAAGTAATATTCTGATATCTGAGAGATTTGAAATAAAGATAACCCAACCTGTTTCCTCAGTGACCTGACTTCAGCTGCCTGTGAGATCAGAGCCTAACTAGATCACTGGCCTTCTAAAAAAAAAAAAAAAATGAAGGCTCTACAAAACAGAGAGTGAGTGATACTACAGCACCAGTAAGGAAACTAAAGAAAAAAAAATCCACCATAACTATTATAAGAAGGATACCTTCTTAGATACAGAAATGTTTGTACATCTCCACCTTTGCTTCCCATGAAAGTGATATTATCTTTGAAATGGCTATTGACTTGACTCACATAAAGGTAATTTAATTTTACGGGTCAGTCCAAAATGGATCTTTAGCTAATTTGAGTCTGTTGAAATATATATGGATTTTTTGTTTAAAGCTTTAAAAAAAGGCAAACAAAAAAAATCAATTGAGATGCTGAAGGCATTTATTCAATTTTCCTACAACAAGGTACAGTATTATCTTGTTAAATGACTGAACAAACTTGCCACTCAGCCCAAGAGGTACAACACACCTTGTTTCTCTTTTCTTATTGGTACTAACAAAGCTCAGAACTGATTTGAGACAGGCTAATGGATATTAAACATTAAAAACAAAATTTCTATCACTATCTAAAAAGTGACCTCTTCACTCTTCTACAAAGAATTGAGATGATTCTGCTGCTTAGCCATTTTATAGCTGTTTACCTGATGTTTTTCTTTAAAGTAAAAAAAGAAATAGATAAACCAAAACCAAAATATTTTCATAGTTGCTTTGAACATAGTTGTTTTCATCCAGTAGATCATAATAACAACACCTGCTTTATAAGAGAGTCCTCTATTCACCTGCTCTTTCAAGATCTCACCATAATGTATCATTTTTGCAGAAATTCCACAGGTATATTTATTTTACAATTCTTAAACCAAAAGGTCCAAACCTGAACCTCTCATTTGCTGTCCTGTCAAAAAATTAGTTTATTAAAATAACTATATTTGGGGCAAAGGATTGAGAAGACCATGAAGTAAAAAAACATTTATGAACAAGCCAAACAGTTTAGTTATCTTTCTGATAATACTGTATTGTGTTTGTTTTATTCTGTTTTTTTTTTTTTTTTAAGGAACAAGCACACTCTAAATGAATTTACAGAAGTTGTGACAGTGAAATCTGTTCTCTCAGTATACTATCTCTACCCATTTATAATTATTTTGCATGAAATTTGAAGATCTTCACTCTTCCCCAACTAAACAACATTTTAAAGCATGAAAGCAATCTGCATTCCTTATAACAAATACTTGACTTACTGACTCAGGTCTAGCTCTCAACATTTTCAAGCCTCTAAGATGAGAATAAATTTCATCAGGGTAAAAAATGCAGATCTCAAAGTTGCAGCATTGCCAGAGCTCAGTATGACAACAACTCTGCTGTATCTGACCTAAGTGACCTACCAGACAGCAAATAAACATACACTACTTTCATCAAAAAGGGGACTATTATTTATACTTAGTAATGAAATATAGAGGTAAGTACATTGATCTAATTCATATGCCTATGAACTTCCTTTCAGATTTTGCTTCTTTCTTCTATGTGTATTATCTCCGATTGGATATATTATAATCAGGCTTGAGATAAACCTGATTTTAGCTACTGTGTATCAGTGAACTGTAACATACTTCTCAGCTGAAGAAAAGACTTGTTGGCTTTCAATTCTCTATCTTAATTTAATATTTTATATGAATTAATATTTCAAAACAAGGGAGGAAACTTCTTTTAAGTACGAATTTTATAAGCATCTGAAACACTCAGACATTACTACAGTAAAAGAATCCTTTAAAAATATTTTAGAGAATTTGACATCCTACTATCATTTACTACAAAAAAAATCTGCTCCTGGTATAATTCACAGGAGTGTTGTCCAAGATAAAATGTGATATCAAGATACTAAGAAGAAAAACGTATGTTAATTGGCAATGTAAAACAAGGAGACCGAATTTGATTACAAAACAAAACAGACAAAAAAAACACACTATGTCATCATTTGCAGAAATGAAACAATGACTATATGAGCTCTTTTATATCAATTTGAAATTAGGAAATGCTCAACATAGAAGTATATTCTTACATGCTAAAAGAAAAGCTTCGTTGGAGTCAATTCACTTACCTTCAAGAGAATTGCATTAGAATGTGAAATATTAATTTAAATAATTGTGGATCTTTGCATTCATAGCTTATTGAAAACACTAAAGATCAGGTTGATCTTTAGAGAAAGTACAGAGCTTGAATCAGAAGTGAACTGAACTGATTTTCATTGGATTCACAGGCTCCACAAAGTCTTTTGTGGAATTAAAAGAGATAGCCCTTCACTAGAAATCAGGTTATAAAAAAAGCCAACATTTGCCTAAAATGTAAGTGCAATGAAATTTATGGGAACATTTATCCGGTATTTTCAACGTCAACAGTAGGTGAAACACCAAATAGAGAAGAATGATGCAGGCTGGAGCAACGAGACAAAATCAGAATTAGGGGACACCTGTTAGTTTGTTTTCACAACAAAGATTTCCTAGTGAAGAAGTAAAAAGTCTCAGTTACTGTTTTATAAAACTATATGTGACTGTTCCACCTAGTTTATAATCCTGCAATCTTTCATGATACAGTTAGCGTTGACTGCTTCACCCATCAAAAGCTTTTCATTAAGGTATGATCACCGTTCTTAGCAGAATGTTGAAATATCACTTGGAACAGAGTGCTAGGGCAGACTAGGCAAGGACTCCATGGGTGATAAAGATCAATTCTGCGTATATGGATGAGCACACATACTAGGCAACTTCAAATGTATATTCCCGCCTTTAACTTCAGTGATTCTAGAAATCACTTAGACCTCATAGAACAGGTGCAAGCCTCCTCAGGTCATTGGTTACACACAAGTCATCAGAAGTGACTGAAAATTTCATAATATGATGTTTTTGGTTAATTAAAGACAAGGAAAGCTTTCCTGTTACCTTTTTTACAGTCTTGTCAGGTTCAAGAGCAATATCTGGAATGTTGGCATCCACCATGAGGGAAAATAAGTTCAAGATCAAGTTGGAATACCTGAGTAGAAGAGCAGATTAGATAAATACTTTGTAAAATGTACAAAAGACAACATTTTGTGAACAACTTCATATAAGAAATAAGATCAACTTGAGTTGGTAATGTTTCAGAGGAGATGCATACACACCACTTTATCTGGACATATTTAAGATATCCAGTAATATGAATGACAGTTTAAGTCTTGTCTTGAACTGCCAACACTGAACACAGACCATGCTTTTTTGGTGTTTTTTTTTTTTTTTTTTTTTTTTATGTTGGATTCTTTTTTTGTTTTTTAAACAATCTTATAAAAATAGCACATATTTTAGAACAATGTTTATCCACAGACACACCAAATATAAACAGTTTCAAATACTGTAACATTTAATGCCTTCTCCCACTCCTAGGAGACCAAGCATAAGCTTGGATATTGATTCAAAGGTTAACTTTATTAATTGTGTAACAGTTATACAGCAATATTATATATATTAGCATTCAAACAAATGAAGTCTTCACAATTAGAATGATTTTTCACGTTGCTGTGAGGGCTTTTGCCATAACAGGTTGACTGTGAGTGGTTCAACCAGATACTAAGTCTGCAGTTGCTCAGTTAAGCTGCAGTAACTTTGGTAGTACAGATGTCAGTTATAACCATTTAAAGAGAAAAGACAGAGTAGTTTTAAGTTTTAATATGGTGTTGCAAATCTTTTAAAGAACATAATTTTACCCTTGCAGGAAATTAGCTCTAAGTTGCTATTTGAAAGGATAATTTCCAAGCTGTTCAACATAAACTGAAACTTCCCTTACTCCCTTAAGAGAGACAGTTTTCTTTTAGAGACAAAGTAAGCAACAAGCTTCAAAATCTGAAATACTGCTTTTCGAAGAGCAGCAGGAGCTTCTTTGATGATAGAAAAAGAATTCTTAGTAGTAAAATTTATTAGCAAACTTGTAAATGCATATAAATTGGCAATCATAATACCATGAAATATTTTAACTACAGAAAATGACTCTTAACCATACTCTACAAATACTGCTCAACAAAAATCTCTCTTGGAAAGCTTAATTCTAACAAAAACTATTGACACCTAGTAACAGGAACTAGTACTACCTAGAACATTTCAATGTAAGATCCAACTCTTTAGAACACAACTATTTTAAACTGTTTGGACTGAAATCTTTTGTCTAATTTGTTTCAGCTGTTCTGCTTCACGTTCCCAAAGGCAAGAGGCTGGAATCTGGAAAATGTCTTTTAGCACAATAAAAATTACATCTGGCTACAAACTCTGGCAGTCGAGTTGCTTTAGGTGCCTGAAATGCTTACCATAGGTTTTCATAAAGATTTCTTCTACTTGTCTGAAACTAGCAAATTTCAGTTTAAACATACTTAAAAGCTTACAGATAAGCACTCTCAAAACTATTCCTACGTCATTGGTAGCTTACAGCAATAGCAATTGCCAAGGACAGACTACTTTCTTCACTTTTCATGCTCCTAATAATAGCATTCAGATGTAAGCAACCTGAATTATGTAGCGAGAAATTGGGCAGAAAGAGAAGGGCTGGACAAACCAGAGACTGAACAAGATGTGTAACAGGGTGTGATAGACAAATGGCAAGAGCGCAGAGACTGATGCTAACTCTCGATAAGGTCTTATGCAGGTGCATGGTATGCCATGGACAGGCAAAAAAAATAGAACCAAAAAAAATAGAATGAAGAGCCAGAAGCAAGGGTGTATGCATACTGGTGCATAGTGGCACATGAGACAGAGGGTGTCAAGATGCTCACAGCTGGTCCACAAACAACCCAAATTCACCCTAACATTAGACATTTTGTTGGAAAAATATCTTCAGGTGTTGATTCTAGATTCTTTTCTGACAGATTGTGCTGAAGAGTTGTAAACTGGGAATTCAAAGGGGAGGGAAAGCTGACACACAATAGGACTTGAGCGTTTTTAAGTAAGCTCAACATGTATAAAAAAGGTGTAAAATGCTGCTATGCCACAAGTGAGGATACAGCTACAACGTGCCCTGCAGCACATTCAGCACATGTGGGCTGCTCCTTCATTACAGCACTGCTGACAAACACATACAACTGATCAGTGGTGTTCAAAAAAGTGGAAAGTCATCTCTCCCCAGGGGAAAAAAACAAAACAACACACCAACCACAAAAGTCCTTCAGCAATGATCATATGCAAAATTTCTTTCATCTAAAACTATGAACAAACTTTTTCCACTTATAAAAGTTGAAAATTGTTTTTGTTTCTGCTTTGCAACAGTATTCTACCAGGAACCCTGAAAGGCAGATTCAGCATTTGAAACATGCAGAACACTGTCTATACCCCAGGGAAATGAAGAATAAAACAGGAACTGATAGAGATAACAAATAGGGAATTTGCATTTCGATTTAGCAATTAGAAGTTATGATTTCACCGTACTTAGCCAGAAGTATCTGTGAACAGGTTGGCATCAATGTGCAGAACCGTTAGAGCCAAGACATTCCTCCATATTTTTTTTTCCTGCCTCAATAAACAAGTAATCTTGATCATTTTTAATTTTAGCTGCTTAAAGTAATAGTTATTGTAATACCAGTATTATCCTATGCCTCCTCTGCTATCCTATGCCTTAAAGAGAAATCCAAAACCATTTAAAAATGTTTTCCTATAAACCTGAACAAATATTGGAGACATAGTTACAACTTATTGGAGACATAATTACAACTATAGTCCCAGAATTAAAAATGAAGTTATCTTGATTTACAGTTCAGTTTTATACCAAAATGACTGCTGCACTCCACACTTGAGTATCACCTCTGTAGCAAAACATTACATAAACTAGTTAATGCAATGGATAATCCTTCACTGACATAACAGACCTGTTCACTGAAAAAAACTAAGTTTAAAAAACAAAGTATTACTTTCAGTATACTGTATTTCTGATTTGTGAAGTTTTGAGAAAAATTCAGAACACTTAATATATATTGGCCTTCCTATTAGACTTCTCTGAAGTCAAACAATCTTTGCCACTAACATGCTATTGCTTTTTCATTCTACTGAAATGCTGTTAGTAAGTCTATAAAACAATGCCGTATTCTTTTTCTTCTTTTAACAAGGGAGAAACTACCTGTGACTTTTTTCTGGTATCATTTAATATCGTTGGCTATGTACTTTTCATATAGGTATTTTCACATTCTTTTAATATTTCTGTTTTATTTCATATATTTGAAGGTTTATATTGTGTGATCTAAAATGACATTCTTTCATCTACAAGGAAAATGTACTAAATCAGTCACAGGACACACCAAGAGAGCTTACATGCTTTCGATGTTCAAACAGAAAGATGAGCTACACAGCTCAGAAAGCTGATGGAAAATTATATGGTCACTACAAAGAAATGAAACTGCTTCAAAATCTGAAGGTGTGATCAATTCCTCCACAAACAGAAATCTAAAGAGGCTTTAGCTGCCATTGTTCTGTCTATCTACAAAAGCTGCTAACATACTTGACTACCACATGCAGCAGCTAGTATTTGTTCTGTGGGACCTGCATCCAACTAAGCTTATATATACCATCTTCAAGGCAAAGAATTTGATTTTGATCATCACTCGTCTAAATTGGAGGAGGGTAAAGTAACAAATTAATAATGATTTAGGGTTAAAAGGATACTTACTTGATCACCAGTAATCAGAGAACTTGCTTAAGGGCAAAAACAAGTCCAAAAAACAATTTAATACCCCCACAGAATTTATGAAAAAGCTATGTTATTAAACAAGTAAAACTGAGGACCTTAACTTAAAAGGCAATTATATTCAAGCTCCACATTATACCAGTGTTGTAATGGTTTCCTTCCTTTGTTTTGTACAAATTCTTGTTTGAATTCTGAACATAGACACAAGTTTTGAATTTTTAACAGGAATATCTTCCCTGATATATTCAATATTCTATTTTACCGAGGCTCTATTAACTTGTCCAAATAGTTTTGTTACCTGCGGAGATGGAGAAAAGCTGTGTAGCACTGCTTACGGAACTCCTGGTACTGCTCACTCTGCGTGCCTCCCATACCTTCCACCATCTCCTTATTCAGCTTCATTGGGGGAGGTAGAGGCTTAGGGTCCCGACCCAGAATGTAACCAAAGTCAATGTGAAACAGTTTACCTACAGATGAAAGGCAAACATTTACCTCAGTATTTCACATATCAAATGGCAAAAATACTCAAAAAAAAAAAAATATTTAAGTACAGTTTCCTGAAGATGCTAAATTTCTCTCAAGAAATACTATTCACTATTTTTTATGAGGCTTATAATTCATGTTTTCAGATATCAACTTGAAATTATAGACTTAAATAAAGCTGATCTCAAATTCACTCAAGAGTACTAACAAATAAGGTAAGGATTTTGTTTACTTTTTAAACATATGGAATATATTCATAAAGACTGAACCAATGTTCAAAATAAGTAGACATCAAATAGACATTAAGTGCATAGTCATGTTATAGATACTACTACTTCTTTGCTCCTTCTTAAGAACTTCTTAACAAATCAAAGTGTCAATGCACATATTGCTTTTTTTCCTAGTATCCCATTTGGCTGCCCCAGTATACAATAAGTTATTTTAGTAATACATTATATTAACCAAAGGGAAAATAAGAATCATGATCTTAAAATCCTTTAAGAGTTGTCCGAGTACATACAAAATTTAACACCTCTGAAATATTTCTAGAAACATGTATTTCAATTGTATTTTGAATGCAATGTCTCAACATACTGCATTTGTACAAAAATGCATGAGTTACACCACTTGATCTCTACTTTTCCCTTCTCAGAGCAACTATGTTTGTAATGTTCCTGTCATTAACTTGACAAAAACTTACATACATCTCATTTCAAATGCACAAGGCAACTTTTGATCCTATAAAGAGTTTGTGTATTTGCAAGATTGTCCATACTTCGTTGGAACACGTTCACTGTGTTCCCTTTTACTAGTGCCAAATCTTACGTGAGATGCAACATGGAGCTAAATAAAAAACTGAAACATCAATTTCCAAAAAAAAAAAACCAACCAAACAAACAAAAAACCACTAGAATATATTCATATTATAAAGATTAAGTATTATATGAACATGCAAACAGAAACAGTCGTCAAAAGCCTAAGTGGTTCAATTCACAAACCCTACGAAGCCAGTTTTTAGGAATATTCTTGACTTACTAAATTGAAAATATTGACCATACAGAGAAAAAAAGGTGTTTGTGAATTTGTTTTGCAATCAAATTTTCAGTTTGATACTAAGCTTTTGAACTGCAGAATTTAAACAATAATAAAGCTGAATTAAAAAAATAATTCAGTTCTGCCAGTGTCCATATGTGCATATAGAAGGTACATAAATGAAATTTCATAGAACCACCTAGCTTGGAGAAGACCTTCTAAATCATCGTGTCCAACCGTCAGTCTGACCCTACTGAGTCCCATCACTTAACCGTGTCCTTTACTATCATGACCGTATCTTAAATATTTATCTCCAGGGACGGGAACTCCACCACTTGCATGGGCAACCTGTTCCAATTCTTGGCCACCCTCTCCATGACAGAAATTCTTCCTGATGTCTCTCCCCTGGCTCAACCTGTGACTGTTTCCTCAAGGAAACAGTTGAATTTTGGTAATCAAGGCAAGTTGAATTTTGCATCCAAAGCAGAGCTCTGCAGTAACATTAATAAATTTATTTTTAGATAACTAATTCATAGAAGAAAATGACATGTGGATAAAATTAAATATGGATATAAAAAAAATGAGAAACTTTTAAATAATAACTAGAAAATGATTATCATGACCTATCTATTCTCAGATACCACAGAACATATCAAGTCTTGCTTCATCATTATGGAATTGAATTGCATTATAAACACAGATTTGTTTCCCTGCAGGTGTTTTAACTTCCGCTGTCTATATTAATTTTAATATTTTCATAAGTTTAGACACTCATCACTCTTGGAAAAAAATTGGAACGTAGTATTTTTCAATTAGTCATCTCTCTGTCCATTTCATTGAATAATAGATGTTCTTTCATTGGAGAAGCTTGCTTGAAATCTGTCATAAGCACTCTTCAAGCCAAGAAAAACTCCATCACAGTCAATTTTCTAAGGGAGATCACAAGGATGCTTAATAAGCAGACTAATTATTCACTAGTTGATAAATACAATCATTAATGTAGCCTGGTAACTAAAATGTATCTAAATCATTCTAGAACAGTAATACATGAGTGATATACATAAACATACATAAGTTATCAAATACTTTTTTATATCTCAGTCCTAAAAAAGAGTAAGCAAACTATAAGGTGGGACCATCCTCATTTAACATCACAGCTTCCATAGCTATACTCAAAATTCAGCAGATTTTTAGGCTGACTCAAAACATATGTCAAACACTTTAACTTAAATACAGTAAATATATTTAATACTTTTCAAATCCATGTACTAAACACAGATATTATTCATTTTCATTTGGAAAGTTCAAGATCAATTAAATCATCATACCAAATTACAAAATAAAGACAGAATACTCCCTTGATATTAGCCTGAAGCTGCTACTACACTAAAGAAAAGACTGACCAGCCAGCTGGAAGGAACACTGCTGTTTCAGGGCTTTCTACAAAGAAACTTGACTTATGCTGTCCTTGAGGACATAACTAAAATTGGAACAAATGAAGAACAATCTCATTTTGAACAAATTAAATTGGTAGTATAATATAATATTGAAAATTAGGTGGAACTTGCATTATTAATGTTAATAAATAATAAACTTATCAAGATACTTTTAACGACTTGAATTTTTTAATACTAAGATAAAAGGTTGCAAGTATCTCAAGTGATCATCTAAAGCAAAATTTGTATCAGGGCATGACAACCAGCATCTCACTTTCAAGATGATTAATGATTGAGATAGCTCAGCTGCATTCTTGGATATTTTTAGCATTTTTTAATCCCAAGTTGATGATGTTGAGGATAGTGTTTTTTCCTATGGCACTCTATGGAAAATGTCACTTGTTATATCTCATAAAGGTGACCTATACAAAAACATGTTATGAAAATATAGTGTGTGGGAGATGCTACTTCCTTGTATTATGCAGACAGCAGAGAACGTATCAGGTAAAGATGCAACAAAAAATAAATCAGAAACCAAAGAGTGCAGATTTAACCAAAACCTGCTAAAATAATAAATAGCAGCAGAAAGAGAAGGACAAAAACAGGAACTTGAACTCTCCAGCTGTAAATAATCTGGAACAGCAGCTTCATGCGAGCTTCAAACAAAATATCACTGTAGTTGGTTTGCACGGCAAGGTTTCGGTAGCAGGGGACATAGGTGTGGCTTCTGTGAGAAGGATCTAGAAGCTGCCCCATGTTAGGTAAGGGCCCTACTGTTGGCCAGAGCTGAGCCAGTAAGTGATGTTGTTTGCCTATTTGAGAGCATATTTAAGACAGGTGAAAAAAAGGCTGTGCCACACAGCAGCTGGTTGAGTGAGAGAAGTGAGAAACAGCCTTACAGGCGCCAAGGTCAAGAAGACACCAAGAAGGAGGGGGAGGTGCTCCAGGCACGCAGCAGCAGTTCCCCTACAGCCTGTGGAGAGGCCCCTGGTGGAGCAGGCTGTCCTCCTGCAGCCCATGCGTCCCATGGAGCAGATCTCCACACTGCAGCCTGTGGAGAGGAACCCATGCAGAAGCAGAGGGGCTGGGCAGCTGCTGCCCATGCTGGAGTAGTTTGCTCCTGGAGGATGGACCCGTAACATACATGTCATTCCTGTTACACACCTGCAATGAAGGACGCAAAAGCTACTAGCAACTTAGTTTGTCAGCTTAGTTATAATCCTTCTTCAAGGTATGATCTCCTCAAAAACACTACTCATTCAAGATTTGTCAGCCTCAGATGTGACAACTTTTTCTTCAAAAAAAAAAATAAAAATAAAAATAAAAGAAAATATTGGCAAGTAATCACATCTGGAAAAAAAATCTACAGGAGAAATCAGCATCATATCTAGGCAACTATTGAGTGAGGTTTTTTGATTATCAAATGTCACACAACAAAATTTATGACATCTTCAACTGAAGGTTCTTTAAAGTTACATAGATGGTTTCTTACCAACCAACTTTTCTCATCTGAATTTAGAGGATTATTCTTAAAATTTTATTTCACTGAATGGTTAAGGTTGGAAAGGATCTTGTGAAGGCCACATCTGGTCCAATTCTACTGCAGGTCCACCTAGAGCTGCCTGTCCAGGATCATGTCCAGATGACTTCTGAATATCTCAAAGGATGAAGACTCCACTGGGTAGCCTGTACTAGGGCTCTGGTCCCCCTCACTATTTCATACCGCAAGATTTCACACCACATGTATTTATATACAGTTATCATCAATCTTGCCAGTATTAGACCAGTTGTGAAATCTGTGCAACACATTGCTTTTTCTGAAGGCTTTTAAATTCCATGTTTTAAAAACAAACATTTTCCTCCTTCAATTTACAGTTAGTGCCATAACACACGTACACCTCGATCTTTTATCATCATATTTTTACTCTGGCTTATAATCCATCTTCTTCAGAGTTATTACATCTTAATTTGAGAAGGCTTTAAATTATTAGCCATGCTTATAATTAAAAACAGATTACAAATACTAATTTACCACTGTTCCTGAGTAACTTCTAAATCCCAACCCCCTACCTGAGTGATTTTTTTTTTTAAACAGAAAAAATTTAAGAAAATGAGCGAAACACTTGGTCCTGAGTCACTTCCGTTTTTGTACATCTAGATATAAAGGCCGTGTCTTTCTAGTATCTATATACTGAAAGCTATTTAGAAATTTGAGTTCCTTTAAAAAATACAGGACTTTAGGCACTTGAGAAAACTACACATACGGATTTAGGAAATGCATTAAGAGAGAAGTATGCCTGAAATTCTTGCCGTATTTTAATTCCTGCCATATTTTGAGGTTAGAAGCAAGAGTACATGTAGGTACCTACATATAGTCTACATATAGTCAAGTTACACAGCTTTGTGCAAACATTTCTGACTTTGAAAGCGTCTCACTTGTCAGAAGTCTTAAGGACAACATTAGCACCCTTTTAGAAGTGGGAAAGACTGTGGAACAACTTCAAGTAAACTCAGATCTTAAAAAATAGTGCCCTAACCATTCTCCACTCCCCTGCTCAAGGATTTTTTACTTTTACTGCAAAAACTCAAATAAAAAGCAAGAAAAGGCAGTTACTGATTGGAAGAGAATCTGATATTTCCAGAAACATGCAATTATAAGTGCACAGACAAAATTTAGTTCAAAACTTAAGAGCTAATATAGTTGTATATTAGCAATTTCTGGTGTCACCATCAAAATCTCTCCTTCACTAATAGAGCAATGCCATAGTGAAAAAAATACCAGAATGCATAATTTGTCATTAGTAATCACCACATCTTCTAACTTTTCTAAAACCGTGCAAAAATAGGAGAAAATAGTATGAGCTGTTAAGGACTTATTTAGGATACAGATTTTAAGTCAATATGCTGGTAGAAAAGCAAGTTGTAGATAAACTTTATTATCATCATCCATATAATGGATAAGGGCACAGCTTGTGCTAAGCATTTTAATATCCTTCCCCTATGCTGTCCATTATCAAAATATATTCTTATGCTATGCCTACATACAGAGAAGATACCAGGTATATATTGTTATATAGCTATTATCTTTAAGTGGAAAAAAATCAGCAGTTCAACAGGTAAATATATATTCTCTTTAGAACGCATCACAGAAATGGGTGTTTCACAGAGAAATCTAAAGGATAATATTATGTCTTAGTGTTCCGCTTTTTTAAAAAAGGATGATCCCCTGTGAAGATCACCAATATTTATATTCGTATTTAAAAATTTAACTGCTTTTTACATGCTATTGAAGTTGGTGACATTAATAAAGGTATTTAGCAAAGTACTTATCTAAAAATTAATGCTGAAGGAGTGTTTGACTCCTACTTTTTTTTTTTCCATTGCTGTCATCTTCAAACCTGCTTCTGCACAGATGTTATCTGAAAAGCACTGAGTGCACTATCTCACATATGGAAATGTTCAGATGTTCGCCGTCTTACCTTGCAACTCTTTCTGAGATTTAACTTTTTATTTTAAACATTACTCACAGATAAGGATGTTTTGCCTTCCTTCTAGGAGAGAAGCATCTCTTTCCAAACTAAATACTACTGCTACCTGTGAAGTAAAATGGCCCAGCATCTACAAATCTTAATACTTTTTTTTTTTTTAAATTGATATGAACAAGCCATCATATTTCTATAATCAGAGGCAAGGAGTCTTAAAGATGGAAATTTTTTCAATTAGGTGACAGACATTCTCACCCCTCAGTGCAAAAGAGTTTGAGTGAGGAATAATTTGTTTTTATGAACTTCAGCATCTGTTGCTCAATATTTAAATTATACCATATCTGTTATAAACATAACCACCTACATAATAAAAGATGATGCAACAATTTTACTGTAATGAGTCCAACACATACAGATACATCAACCAAACTGAAACTCAGACAGACAGGTAGATACAACAAATGTAATGATATACTTTGTTATATTAAACAAAAATTATGTGAACCCCAAACTGGGGCTCTGTCTTTTACTCTTAGAAAATTCCATTTTTTTAAGCGTAGTTAAGAAATAACCACATATATGAATCCTATCATTTATTAAGAAAGTTCTTTTAGCTTAGATTCTTCTAGATAAATTAACTTTTTCATTATAACTCAATGAAATTTTCAGTAGCAAGAAACAGAAACCTTGGTAACAAGTCTATGCAGTGGTTGAAACATATGCATTTCTCTTGGTAGCTTAACAAAGTCTCTTCAAATATGACCAACATAAACCTCTCTTGGTATGTTACAAAACGTAGGTAGCAGATGAAAAGAATTTCATACTCAGAATTTACCGTGGATGCGTGCTGCCCTCTGCTGTTCTGTTTAAATTTTTCAACTGTGCCAAATAGCCATGGTTTGGTTACTTTTTAAACACAAGATATACATTCCCTCAAACTAAAAGACTAATTACAACTCTGAGTATCCAAACAGTGCCTGCTATAGAAAATGCTTTATATCATCCTTTGACAA
The DNA here is from genome assembly GCF_963932015.1 of Anas acuta. NCBI lineage: Eukaryota > Metazoa > Chordata > Aves > Anseriformes > Anatidae > Anas > Anas acuta. The sequence continues at coordinate 1,162,886 of NC_089017.1, forward strand.
GTGATAGGGACCTCTCAAGAGATATTTTTAAATGTCCATTTGGACAATTCCAAGCAGATAAGGAGAAATACATTTGATTTAGGTGTTTGTTCCCCCACGAGCTTAGATCAAGATCGTCCACTGGAATGAAGGCCAGATGTTTAATTTTCACCTATTCCTTACACAGTATGCTGACTCACATTAATACATACTTCAGGCCTACTGTAAACTAACAAAATATTATGTTTCTCTTTTCCCCAAATAAAATTTTTTGTTATTTACACATTTTTCCTTCAAGAAATTATTTACTATATTATAAAAGCAATTTCTAACTCTTCTTCATGAGGAAGCTAAGGTATTCAAGGTATCATAACAGCTACACAAGTATCCAAAATATTTGCTAAGAGTTTCTGGACTTTATCCAGCTAGAAACAATAAATATTTTAATTTTCCTTTAACCCAAGGCATTATAGCTTGATGTTCAACATACAACCCATCCAAGACTTTTTCTCAATACTCCCAGTGTTCAGTTAGAGGAATCCTAGAAGATGAGCTGATAAATGAAGCCAACTTAGCTAGAATTCCACCTGCAAAACAATCTACGATATCCAGCATTTTTATTTCACTCCTCAGGAAAACAAACATTTCTAACTGCCAAGTATATTATAAACAAAAAGCTGTAAGAAAATAGATGCTGATTGTCTAAATGGTTTCATTGTCACTTGCAATTAAGCTGCTTAATGCTTTCATGGAAAAGTTTCCTTATAGATCGAACATTTCATTTTTTGTTGTTTTTTACTGATTTTGTTTTGTTTTGTTTTTGTTTAAACCTCTCCCACTCTCTGAAAAATGAAATGTTTAACTTCAAATTAAATATTTTTTATACTTAAAAAAAACATACAAAGCACAATTCAACTTCAAATAAGCACAGAATTCCTTCTGAGTTCCTGAATTATGTTAGCTAGAAAAATGTATTAAAATATTTTTTAAACTGAGTTATTGATTTAGAATTACTATAATTATTCATTCTACCTGTTCCATTTTTAATACACATAATGCAACAAAAATGGCATTAAAAAGTTAAACAAGGTAGGGAGGGAGAATCAAAACACTTACCTCCTATTTTCAATTTTTGAGATACATAGGGTTTGCTACAAAGGACATTTGACTAAATGGCAACCTTTTTTATTTTCACTCCTTCAACCATGAATTTTTAATAAGTAGAGCACTCTGTCTAGTTCCTATTATTTTACAGAAAGCTGGAGAGAAAAAAAAAGCAGAACAGTCTAGTCCATCAGGCTGATGAAACACTTGGATTTTTGTAGTGTAGTGGCTTGGTTTCATCAAAAACACAAAATACGCAAGTAGGAGAAAGTGAACCTTGCTCTGACAGGTCTTAAGTGACATTCCCTGTTTTGGGATGCATCATATTTATAATTTTTTAGAAAAACATGCAGACCTGGAAAGCTCACAGAATCAATTTTGTTAAAAGAAAGTCCAATCTGAGACAGAAATTAGCAAGGAAGTCTCACTGAAGTCATCACGATTATACCCAATTCCATAGGACTACTAACAATACTTGTCTAAATATCTACTGTATTTTGAACAGTGTACATAAAATTATTAAAATACATCCACTTAATAGATCTTGAAACTGCTTTCTGATACCATGTTAGAAAACCAACTAAATAGGAATGTAACGATTTAGAAAATTGTTTGATAAATAAAATTAGGAAACTTGGACTTAGAGTTACTTTACAAATACTTATTAGAGCATCCTTTTTTCAGCTTTCAACAAGTTCTGAAAAGAAAAAAACAGCAAGTATGATTTTTACCAAAGTTTAAGATGACAGTGACAGGTTTCATGATCTTAAGGAAACGCAGTCGAATTTTACCCTGTAGTATGCCTCTAATACTTTCAAAAAAGGTCAGCATCACTCAAGAAAAAAACTTGTGCTTAACAAAAATAACTTGCAAGTCCAGCTTTCACGTGTCTTAAGAAGTGTGACAGTAGAACACATGGCTGTAAAATAAGCCAAGTGAAACCTACACAAAAATCCAGTGCTTATAAACATTCCTGAGTTTAGGTAAACTTAGGACTTCCATTACCTGCAGACGCATAAATGGCTGTTAACACAGACATCAATACCACGTATTGGTTGTGTTATCTCCTGCCCCATTTGATTATAGTGCACTTTATCTACTTGCTCTCTTATTCTTCAACTACCACTTCACACTACTAACAGTTTAAATCTAAACTTTGATTCACTGAATCAAATATTACCTCAGATGAGCCAATATATCTTTACATTTAGAATACAAGAATATTCTACAGTACTCAATGGGCTATATCTGCAAGCAAAATGGAGCCAACATATTTGAATGTTATCGACACACTTGAAATTAAACAACTGTTGTTATAAAATTATACTGCTAAAAATAATTACCTGTTTTTGTTAGCAAAAGATTATCCAGATGTCTGTCTCCAACTCCAAGGATGTAAGTAATTACACAATAACCAGCTGTAACAAGTAAAGTGTAAACATCAATACAAGTACCTTTCCTGGAGAGCAACAAGTTCCACACAATTAACAACAGCATATAATGTTATCTTAATTCTTGTTCACAAGTAATAAGTATGCCACAGAGGTTGGGAAGGTGGGAATGAATAATCAAGATTATCAGCAGTATTACTTTGCGTTCATCATAAATTAAAACTCTGGAATGTATTTGGTACTGCCTAGATTCAGCTTTTACTACCCTATTATACACCTAACGGGTATATAAAAAATACTTCTGTTCAATATTAGGATTAAGATACTTCAAAGTAAGATGAGGTATTTTGATCAAAATAAATCATAGAATCATAAAATATCCCCAGTTGGAAGGGACCCATAAGGATCATCAAGTCCAGCTCCTGGCACCACATAGGTCTGCCCAGAAGTTTAGACCATATGACTAAGCACACAGTCCAAATGCTTCTTAAATTCAGACAGGCTTGGTACCGTGAATACGTCCCTGGGGAGCCTGTTCCAATGTGCGACCACCCTCTCAGTGAAGAACATCTACCTGAGGTCCAGCCTAAACCTCCCCTGCCTCAGCTTGACACCATTCCCGTGGGTCCCAACACTGGTGATTAAGGAAAATAGGTCAAGCGCCTGCCCCTCAACTCCCCATCACGAGGAAGCTGTAGACCACAATGAGGTCTCCCCTCAGACTCCTCTTCTCCAGGCTGAATTGGACAAGCGACCTCAGCCGCTCCTCACATGTCTTCCCCCCTAGGCCCTTCACCATCTTTGTCACCCTCCTCTGGAGGCTTTCCAACAGTTTAATGTCCTTTTTGTACTGTGGTGCCCAGAACTGCACACAGTACTCGAGGTGAGGTTGCACCAACGCAGAGTAGAGGGACAATCACTTCCCTCGACCGACTAACAATGCCATGCTAACGTGCACATTTTGAACTCTAGATACTTACAAAACCCATGAACAAGCGTTAGACGTTGATGTGAATTTGAATGGGTATGTATTTACAATCTAAGCAGTAAGGCAGAAGGTGGTAAGTTATAACTAATGCAAACTGTTATATTTCTTCCACCCACTAACCAGAAAGGTTTAAATAAGTTTTAAGGATTGTACTGTCAGAAAGAACAGCAAAGCAGAAGATGTGGTACAGCAACAACTGAATGACTTTTTTGATAGGATAAAGCTTTTTAATTTAATGCACAGCAAATGCAATGTTTTAACGTCAGCATCATTTTACTGAAGAAACACACAACTGCAACCTCCATGAAAAAGATGACTTTTTTACAAAAACGAATTGAACTTTTCTACTTCAAATACTGATGATTCATTACTTTACATCTCCCCAGATGATGAATATCCCATGACGTGGAGGAAACAAAGGTAGAATTTAATTTTTTTGCTAGAAAGAAGAATGTACTTAACTTCTAATCTCCTTCAAGGAGAAGGAAAGAGGTCTGACGAAAGAAATAGTGTATCACATGTCTGACTCAAAAGTACTCTTTTCACTAGACAATGCCATTCCCTTTCAAGGGCTGTGAAGACTCCTTGAGCACAAGGGAAAACAAGCAAAATAATTTTACAATGCTCATAAAAGGCACTAAATGGAAAGAAAATCCTAGCTCTCATGTTCCTTTATCGCAAAAATCTGTGCACGGATGCTAATGACCAGGAAAAATAAAAAAATATGATCTCTAATTCCACCCTGAAACCTACAAGAAACATGAACTGGTACGTTGTTGAAGTCATGACAAATTAAAGATTAGCTTTTTGCTTATTAGAATCTGACAACTAGAAATGAAAATTTAATAGTAATAACAAGAAGGATTCATCTCCAGATTAAGGCACAAAGTAAACATATAGCCATCTAACTATCAAACATAAATTACTATTACAGTCAATTGAGAAATATCTGACACTTAGTCGAATCTTGAGCAATTCAAACCTGCCCTAATGCTGACACTGAACATGACTGGTCTGCTGAATAAGTGTTAGAGCTCAATAGTGACATTAGTAAGATCTACAACAGGCATTCTCACTGTAGGTAAGGAACTATGCAGGTACTTGCTATCATTTAATCTTTAGCATCTCAATAGCTCACTGATCCCATCCCTTGTAATTCATAGATGAAGTTATCAGTTGTAGGAGTTTAACTTACCACAGCTCTTAACATACGTGTCCATCACCTCTGCACTTATTCCATGAGGCCCAGTCTCACTCGGTGCGTGCTTTCTGAAGAAGTTCTGGAGGGAAAGTCATCAACATATTTAGTTACTACACGATCTCAAATGTGATTCTTAAACCTAGTAATCAAAGATTTAAAACAAGACCACAAATGCCCAGTAGTGTAAACAAACTAAGAATCAATCCCAGCGAACCCAGTGAGATCTAAATTTACTTCTATATTGCTATCTTTATATTATCTTAATCATCATATTCTTACACTCAGCAGAAAAAGATCGGAAATTCAAATTGAGATGTACTTCTTTAAAACAGCCTTAGAAGATCAGCAATACATTCAAGATTTACTTATTAATAAATATAAATACAAAAATACTTCCACAGGAACAGGTTTATGTGAGATTACAGAAACCATATAGGACTAAGTTCAGATCAGTAACTATGTTTGGGACACACCTTCTAACTTGTAAGGTTTAACATGATATGCCTCTATATTCTTCTATACAACTGAGTTTAAAAGTAAGATCTAAATCACTAAATGGTACGTGGATGAGGCCAAAACAGTCCTTCCCACTACTTAAAAAGACTGTTCTTCATGACCAAGATAAGAAGATATGTAAGTTATATCTTAGCCTAAACATAAGATTATTGCACTGAACGGAAGTACAGGCATAAAAGCTAAGCAAGCACTAGAAGAGGAGCTTTCTATGTATCCACACAACAAATAACTGCCCTAATGAAACACTGAAATGAATTTCACAAAATAAAGAGGTGCTGAAAGCAGGTACCTTCTGACTATTTAAGGAAGTTTTGCATGAAAAGCAGCCTTGTTATAAATGGAAGAAGCTTTAATTGCCTTTGTTTACACAGGAGCAAGCACTTCAAAGACATGTTGAAGAAGCTGACAGTAGAAAGATTCTGTTGCCCTATACAGAGTTAGGAGCTGGATTCAATGATACTTGTGCATCCCTTCCCTTTGGATACTCTATGATTCTTATAAATGAAACCCATAAAAGCAATGCGGAACAAAAATTGTAACTGTTTAATAGCGTGGTAGAAAATTCTAGTTCCAGTGCTCCAAAACTTTGGACACTGTATGTTAAAAAACAACTTCAGAGAATCCAAATGGCAAGCTGTGCGGAGTGGAACACAAACCCTCAAAAACACAAAACTAAAATCAAGATTATTAACGTAAGTTAAGTAATATTCAAACGTCAAAATTTTTTTTTCTTTCCTGCAGATCTGTATTATCAGTCCATATTAAATTACTTGCTTTGAAACTTCAAAAGACTTTTTTTTTTCATTTTCAGATACAGTCAATTTTCATTAGAACACCTGTGATGCAAACAAACATTTACAAAAACAACAGAATAAACTTTCACCACACTCAGTGCTCGTTTAATTTTTACTCCTTGGCCTACAATGCACAGCTATTTTATCATGCTTCACAGCACAGGAGATCTGGGTTCTGTAATGTATTTTGTTATTACTCTGCGAAGTAATCTCAGATTACATTTCTTTTTGTTGTCTTGTCTATTTAGATCAGTGGTTCCTCAAAGGAAGAATTGCTCCATATGTCTGCAGAGCAATCAACAGCGAGGCACCTATCTTAGGTTGGAATAGGATGTTATAATTGCAAAATAACAATTTCACGTTCATTTCTAAATGCATTATTCTATGAAAATATGGAATAGAATATAGATAGTAGGATTCTAAGATCACAAAGGACTGCAGAGAAGACAGCACTTCAGAAACTGTATGATGACTGACAGTGTAATCACAGAATTGAAGGGGTTGGAAGGGACCTCGAAAGATCATTGTGTCCAACGCCCCTGCCAAAGTAGGTTCCTTAGAGCAGGCTGCCCAGGTAGGCGTCCTGATGGGTCTTAAATATCTCTAGAGAAGGAGACTCCACAACCTCCCTGGGCAGCCTGTTCCAGTGCTCTGTCACGCTCACCATGAAGAAATTCTTTCGTATGTTGGTGTGGAGCTTCCTGTGCTCTATCTTGTAACCATTACTCCTTGTCCTGTCCCTGCAAACCACTGAAAAGAGGTATAATTGTAGCTTATCAAAATCTTCACAGAAGTGAGAAGAAAAGTGTGCAACTTTATGTTGGTCACTGTCCAACTGGACAGAGCAGTGTTTTTTTTTTTTGTATCTCCCTATTTTTAAATGTATAGTTAACAGAAGGATGTAACTATTTATTTTGACTCCCAGTTACTGCATTATGACCAAATGCAAGCTTCAGTATTAGCTATAAAAATGTGAAAAAAGGTATGAAAAAAGGTAATGTAATGAACTAAATGCAACATAAATACGCTGAGTTCTCATTCAGAAGGTACTGTCACGGGTAATGTTGACCCAGACCTCTGGAGGTTACCTGGTCCAACTCCCCTGCTGTAGCAGAATACCCAGAGCACAGTGCTCAGGTTCACATCCAGGCAGCTCTTGAAGATCTCCAAGGAGACTCCACAGGCTCTCAGCTTATTTCAGTGCTCTGTCACTATTTGCGTCTATGTATCTTATATGGAAACTTGGTATATTTTATTTAGCTGTATTTATCCTGACCAACTAAGTAAACTCTGCAACCTAACTGGTGCTGTGCTTGAAGCTATCAGGAGTTGTATGTGTCATTATTCAATTACATATCCCTACTCAATCCTACTATAATCAAAGAAAGCTTGCTGCAAATCAATCACACACATCGACCACACATGGAAACAGATTTCAGATGTTACACAGATGAGCTATTTAGTTGTTTAAACTAGAAAGCATTAATACATGTTTGCTTTGACAAGGTGTCAAGCCTAGTGGCAGCTAGCACATGTCACACCCATCTACAAAAAAGGCCAGAAGGAAGACCCAGGGAACTACAGGCCTGTCAGTCTGACTTTGGTGCCAGGGAAGCTCATGGGGCAGATCATCTTGAGTGCCATCACACAGCACATACAGGACAACCAGGTGATCAAGTCCAGTCTGCATGGGCTTATGGAAGCCCAGTCCTGCTTGATTAATCTGATCTCCTTCTATGACAAAGTGATGCACTTAGTGGATGAGGGAAAGGCTGTGGATGTGGTCTACCTTGACTTCAGTAAGGCTTTTGACACCATTTCCCACAGCATTCTCCTGGAGAAACTGACTGCTCATGGCTTGTGTAGGTGCATGCTTTGCTAGGTAAAAAAAACTGAGTAGCCAGGCCTGAAGAGTTGGGATGAATGAAGGTACATTCAGTTAGCAGCCGGTCACTAGTGTTGTGCCCTAGGGCTCAGTACTGGGGCCAGTTCTACCATATCTTTATCAGTGATCTGGACGAGGGGATTGAGTGCACCCTCAATAAGTTTTCAGACAACACCAAGTTAGGCACAAGTGTTGATCTGTTTGAGGGTAGGAAGGCTCTGCAGGAGGATCTGGATAGGCTGCACCAGTGAGCTGAGGCCAACTGTATGAAGTTCAACAAGGCCAAATGCCAGGTCCTGCACCTGGGGCACAACAACCCCCTGAAACACCACACAATGGAGGAAAAACGGCTGGAAAGCTGCCTGATGGAAAGGGACCAAGGGGTATGGGTCGATAGCCAGCTGAACGCAAGCCTGCAGTGTGCTCAGGTGGCCAAGAAACAAACAGCATCCTGGTTTGTATCTGAAATAGAGTGGCCAGCAGGACCAGGGATGTGATTGTCCCTCTGTACTTAGTGCTGGTGAGGCTGCACCTCGAGAAGTGTTCAGTTTTGGGCCCCTCACTACAAGGAGGATACTGAGGTGCTGGAGCATGTCCAAAGAAGGGCATTGAAGTTGGTGAGGAGTCTGCAGAACAAGGCTTACAAGCAGTGGCTGAGGGAGCTGGGGTTGTGTATTGGGTCTGGCTGGAATGTTAACTTTCCCGGCAGCAGCCCATACAGTGCCGTACTCTGTACTTGTAGCTGGAACAGCAGTGTTATCACACCAGTGTTGTGTCTGCTGCTGAGCAGCAGTGGCACAGTATTAGGCCTTTCTCTAACCCTCCTAGGGGGTGGGCAAAAGGTGAGGAGAGAAACATCACTAGGGCAGCTGGCCTAAACCAATCAAAGGGATATTCCATACCATGTGATGTCACACTCAGCAATAAAAGGTGGAAACAGGAAGAAGAGGGGAGGGGTGGGCTCTCGTTTGGAAGACGTCGGTCCTCCTCTCGAACACCGGCTGCGTGCGTTGAGGCCTTGCTTCAAGGACGTGGTCAATCATCGCTCATTTGTGGGAAGTAGAGAGTAATTTCTTTCCTCTGCACTTCCATATAGCCTTCATTTATTTTGTTTGTTTGTTTTCCTCTCTTCTTTTTATTTTCCTTTTTTCCCCTCCCTTTCCCCTTTCCCTTTTTATTTCCCCTTAGTTAAATTGTTAGTTCGGTAGTCTTTATTTTATTATTATAATTATTTTCCCTTTAATTAAATTATCCTTATCTCAACCCGTGAGTTGTTCTTTGCTTTACTTCTCCCCCTCCTCATCTAAAGGAGGGGGAGTGAGAGAGCGGTTGTGGGGTTTAGCTGCCCAGTACGGTAAAACCACCACAGGTTGTTTAGCCTGGAGAAGAGGAGGCTCAGGGGACACTTTACAATGCTCTACAACTACCTCAAAGGAGCCTGTAGGCAGGGTGGGGTCAGTCTCTTCTCCCAAGCAACAATTTTCTCTTATCCTAAGTTGCCCAGGGGAAAGCCAGAACCTCAATATCATAAATGAGCTTCACTTTATTTCAACGATATTTCTGTTAGGTCATAAGATGATAGGTTATAGGATGATTTAAGTGTTTTCTAAAGCAAAAAATCTGATTTGTTTCAAGTTTTAATCTGTCTTCTAAACAGTAGGTAAAGATCATTTGAAAGACTGTAGAGACTGATGTGTGAGATTTAAGGCTGCAATTCATACTGTGTTATCAGTAGAAGACTTAAAGAACACATCATCACATACCTGTATACTTTCCTCAGTAGCAAGAACTTCTGCAACTGGCACTGACTGAATAAACTGCATGAAACCTGTGACACAAACCAAAAAATCTCCAGTGCATACAAGTTTGAAGCTACTCCAGAACCTTTTTATTAAAGGCCACTACTAACACATGGTTTCATTCAACTGCTTCTCTATAGTAAAAAAAAAAAATCCCTCGATTTTTCTCCAAAATTCAGTAGTTCTTTAACAACCAGTTTTAACTGCAAGTTGTCCCAATTTTCATGAAAAAGGAAATAAACCAGTCATTTTCTAAATGTTTATCCACAATGCATCTAAAAGCATCTAAGGTTCATTTTGTTTTGGTCTTTCCCCCCCCATCTTCCTGCAAAGGTCAATTAGAGCATTAACATGATTTGCCCAAGATCACATTGCAAGCTTGCACCAAAGATAATGCTGTAAATGGTCTAAATGACTGTCACGCATTTCAGAAGTTAATAACAGGTTTATTTTATGAAGGTATTTGAGTCACCTGTGGAATACCACAGCCACTCAACTTGTTTACTTCCACAACTTACAGTGGCACAGGATTTTCTAACACAAGCTCTTCTTTAGAATACTGTCTTAAGCAAAACATCTGTCATGAAAATACTATGTCACAACAGTCTAAGAACTGAAGGAGAAAATGATTCCCAATACTGTACTTTTAGAAAACCAAAGTATTCATACCGTGTTTTGTACTAGTTGCCAGCACTTTATAAGGTGTCAGCTTCAAATCCAGATTCTCTTTTCTTAACAGCTGGGAGTGGGGAGAAGAAAAAAAAAAAGTGAAACAAACCGTTTTTTTGGTTTTTTTTTTGTTTTTTTTCAAACAGGAGGCACTGATCTACACAGTTCTTCATTGAAGTTAGTGATGTGTAAAAGCCAGTTTGCCAATTTTTTTAGTTTGTTTTTTTTTTTTTTTTTTGATCTATACAGAATCTATGTCTGTCTATAAAGAAAAAAAGCCAAGTGAAGTCTGAAAACCCTGGTATGTGTTAGCAACATCAACAGCCATGCTAGCCACATGAACATTTTCTACCAGTCTTGCTCTTGACCAGAAGAATCAGGAACTTAGAACAACAACATGGGTAAGTAATTCTCACCTTATCCATGAGTGAAATAATCTGAAGAATAAGTTGATCTTGACGTAAGTCATCACCATGCTTAAAAATTACTGGATATTTACCTCCATCTTCTGTCTTGAAGAATAACTGAGCAGGCATTAAGGCACTCTGGAAAAGGAAATTTATTCCACTAAGCTCGTTCACAGAAAAGTTCACATTAATATCTTGCTACAGTGGATTCCTGAGACACAAATCCTTATTTACTGTATTATTAATTATACGTGAACTAGACAGGAATAAGATCATACTATACTGACATAAATTTCAGTTAGAAAAAGGTTTAGAATAATCTTATTGGTTATATAGCATAACAGCAAGAACCAGAAGTCTCTTAATGTTCCTCAAATTCAGCAGTAAAAAAGCAATTCTAAAATTCTAAAAGCAGTTACCTACTGTCTAGTCAGACCATGTCATTTCCAGTTACCAAAACTGTGATCTAGGTATGTTTAAACAAAACAACACAAAAAAAAAACTCAGGTTCTCCACTGTTTACAGAAGAAGAAACAAACTAGAAGTACAAAGGATACATTCTTCCCCTGCATGCCACCCCATCCCTCACGCAACTGAAGAGGAAAGGACAGAAGGATTCAAACTTTGTTTGCATGCATGCAATTCCAACCAATGTAAAAAAGGTCACAACAAAACAAATTGTAACTGACGAGACCAAAAAGAGACAATTACAGGATAAACATTGAAGAAATGCTAGGGGCAAGTCATCTTAAACAATTAATTGCTTTCTTAATCTATTTAGTAAAAGAAAAAATGCCTTTTTACATTGCTGTTTGTGAAGAACAATTTGTTAGCTGTTTCTCTGAACAAAATGGATTGAAAGGGATCAATTACCTACATGAATTTCATCTATTGCAACTGACCAAGTTACTTCCCTCAAAGCAAAAAACAATTAAAAAAATCAATAATATGGTTTAATATTTTCACATGCAGTAAATGTTTTGAAAAAAAGTTTCATAAATAAAAGAAAAACAATTCTTTGAACAGTCATACAAAAGCTGCCACGTGATAACCAAGAGCACCAAAAATTAGTCATTCACCTCTGACTATTATCGTGTAGCACAGGATTATAGATTAAGTGGAAATGAGTAAGCATTCAGAATCAGGACAATCAAAACCATCTCTGACTTCAAAAGAAGTTTTAAGAGCATGGAATGGTAGATGGGTCCTCTTCTACGTAACTAATAGGTATATAAAGAAACAAGCCAAAGGTGGAGAACCAAAGGTGGCAGAAAACTATCAAAAATGTTTAACTCTTATTTTTAAGTAAACAGAATTTATTGCATTTCACAAGTGATTCCCATAAAACTAGAAGGCATACATTTACAACCTACTAGAAATCATGGTTAACATTTGTTGCAACAGAAGCTTGAACTTTTTTCCTCCCCCTCTTTTCTTTAAAAATAGCAGGGAACGCCTCCTGGTTAGAGGACTGACTGGTAAAAACACATTTTGGTCATCTTAAAACTAGATGGCTTGAAATTAAATTTATGATGAGCATGGGCTACTTACGTTCCAAGTAGCATGTAAAGCAAAAGAATTCAACACTTTTAACAGCATACTGACTGTCCAATAACTATATTAAGGAATGGCTATGTAATTAGAAGCAACTGATCTGGTTCAATTTAAGAAGTTATTTATACTTGGGATAGATCATCTACATGGCAGTCCACAGCAACATAATGAAATGGACCACCTTATTTCCTCCTACTCCCTAGGAAATTAAGTTTCATTCAGCAGTACAATAATGTTAACATGTAGATTAAAAATCAAAACAGGTATGCTACATGTAAGATTTTAAACATAAGTGATGCTCCCTCTGGACACAGACTAAGATTCAGAGAAGTTCTGAACTAGGAAGCATTCAGCTACCTTGGAGACTGTCTCCGGCTTGTGAACCACTTACTCTAAAGAAGATTTGTGGATAACATTTCACCTTTTTCAAAAGTAGATTATAGTTATTTAATAAAGTATATCAGTCTTATAAAAGCTGCTGTGAATTTAGCACATTAATTTGAAATCAGCTTTAGAAAAAACAATCACTTTAAGAGCACATTACAATTAGATTTCTCCTTGACTACATCAGCCTCTTTCAATCTTTCAACTGGTATTGCTAAGCTTGGTGCTCATTAGATTTGTTTATATTTCAGCTATTCAGACATTATTTACCTTGAAGAGTGTGGCTTTTTCAGGGATTATCCCTTTAATTTTCACCTGAGGCTCCAGAGGAAGTGGAATAAGTTCCATATCCGCTAAATTCATCTTTTCATTATCTGCTAACAATGCCTGAAGCCTCTCATTCTGAAAGAAAAAGAAATCAAAATCTTGTGTCTTATCCCCCCTTCAACAAGCAAAACTATTAGGCATACATGAACAGTTAAAGACTTAACAGCAGATAACTGTTACTAATAAATCACCAGCTTCTTCAATTACTACTCCAAAGAATCAAGATTTCATTCTTAAAATGCAGTGAAAAAAATATTCTTTTCTTATTCTTATTCTGTGTTCTTATATAATAAGAACACAGATGTAAGAATACCTGAGGTTGGTCCTGGTTGGTCCTGGTGGACACCAAGTTAAACATGGGCCAACAGCAGGTTAAGGGAGGTGATCCTTCCTCTCTACTCAGCACTGATGAGGCCATGCCTAGCATATTGAGTCCAGTTCTGGGCTCCTCAGTACAAGAGACATGGACATATTGGAGAGTGTCCAACAGAGACCCACAGAAATCATCAGTAGACTGGAGAACCTTTCCTAGGAAGAAAGGCTGAGAGAGCTGGGATTTCTAAGTCCCACAGAAGCTCAGGGGAGATTTTAATCCATGTATATGAATACTCGACTGGAGGGTGCAAAGAACGTAGAGTCAGGCTCTTTACAAAGGTGCCCAGTGATGGCACAGCAGCCTTGGGCAAGCTGCTGTAGGCAGACTTGCAGGTAGGTAGGACAAAATGACCTTCAGAAGTGCCTTCCAACTTCAGCTGTTACGTGACTCTGTGATGATTCTCATATCACAACAAGTTCTGCTCCCTTCTCCTATCTTCTGCAACTTGCTTATCCTCAAATCACTACTTCTTCAATGATTTCTATACCATACTTTAGCAAAAATACCCTAAGACATTTCTGAAGGCCTCTTTTCCTTTTCCATTTCTGAAGTTTCAGAACATTTAGTAACTTTAACCCATCTAATCCCTTCTTAGGGTTCTTTAAAATTAACTACAATTGTTATAGGATAGACAGACATCTGTTATACATTTAAGTAGTAAGAATTTTTAGCGAAAGGGTAACGTTCATTTCTGGGAAGAATTTGACAATATAAGTGTTCCAGTGCTTTATTTACCTTTTTCTTACGATTCCCACTTTCACGCTGCACTGCTTTCATTACATGAACCAGGCGATCTACAAATGTCTGCTGGGCTGCCAACAATGAACGCATCACTCTGACAGATTTATCACCCTAAATGAATTGAAAGAAACAAAATTAGTTATTTGTTCCATAATTATTTTACTTAGAAATATTTTATTCTTTATTCTTACATCTTTGGGCTTTTAAGTTGTAAGTCAATAAAGACCTATTTCCTCCCAACTCAAAAGATGTTTTCTGTAAAGCATGGTCAGAATCACTAGAGCTCACAATCAATTATCTGACCTGTCAGTTCACTTCAGTTTGATTCAACAATTTTAGATATGAACATTCATGCAGGAAAAAAAAAATGCTCACACAACCAAAATAAGGTAACAACAACAAGCACATGAAATACGTTATAAAGTGTTAAGAGTCAGATTTACATAGCATTCCTAAAATGGGAATTAATATGAAGTATAAGATTCACAGTCTTGCTTGATCTTAGTGCATCTACTATAATAAAATAAAAAAGCTTTTATGAATTTCAGTCTGTTTTTGCTTTTTTTCTCCTGTTGCTACAGCACCCTTTGCTGTTGGCATACAGAGCAACACAGCTTTTGGATTCAAAATACAGGCCTCTTGTCTAAATTTGCACTGGTAGAGAAAGATTTCTAATAAAGAAATTATAAATGAACTAGACTGATCATACAAGGCATAGGATTTCAGAATCAGCATGTTAACGGGAGCAATAAACAAGACAGAGGAAAATGTTCTCGATTGTCGTTCTTTGCTTTACCACAACCACTGAAAATTCAAACTGAAGAAGAAGCTTTCTAGATTTCAATACATGATATGACAAGCTGCCCTCTATCTAGACACTTGTGTCTTTTTAAAAGAAAAGAATCACCAAGTACTTCCTTACACAGAGGCATTACCTTTAGCAAAGCCTGACTAAATCTTCTCATCACATTTAAGTACATTTCATGAGTCTTTGGGTCCCTCTGCTGAGTGTCTTGGTCTTCACATTCCACTATTACATACCTGCAGCACAGAAACAATTCAAGTTATATTGTACTCTGACGCTGCGTAATCTGAGTGAAATAACTGCAGTCCTGTATTATACACTTGGAGCTAAAAATAAAGTTGTTCAAAATAAAGTTGTTCTTTGAATACTAGCTGAGCTCTTCAAAATCGCTTAGTCTTAAATACCCATTTGGATAGGGCAGCCTATAAAAGTTTGAGGTGCTTCACTTGAAGCAGTCAAACATCACTTAGACAGGACAGAAGTCTGAATCACAAGAACACTCCAAACAGGTACAATGAGTACTCCACTACTACCCTCTACAGCCCAGAGATAAAATTGTTGCTGCAAACTTGCTGTTCAAGTACACCTTAAAAAAAAATCCTATCCTACTTGTTCCTTATTTTACCATTAGCAACAGTGGAAGAAACTGTGTTGATCCTGAAATATCTCTGCAAAGGATACATTTCAAATGTAGTTTTCATTTCTAGAATCTGCCAGACAGTTACTGTCAATTTATTTTGATGTGCTAATTAGCAGTTTGGAAACACTTTTGTGCTTATTTCTGTTCACAGCACTGAAAAACAAAAAGTAGCTGTGCACAGATCTTCCTTCTGTTTACCAATATATTTCATAGCTTTACCCAGGCAAAACAACGCCACTTTAAAAAAAAAAAAAAGGTAGAGATTAGCAACTGTTTTCAAACACTGAATTTGGATTCAGAAGTGCTCTACATATTCAATAAACATGCTCACACTTCACACTAGTAACTAATTTTTTCTTTTTTTTGGACTTGTATCTTCTTTGCAGGTGAATGATTATAGGACAAGATTAGAGGTCTTGATTGCAGCTGAAAAAATGATGTTTCTTCTCCTTTACAGATCACTTTTCACATGGATAAAAGACCTTCTGTAAACAATCAGTAACGTCATATCTGGGGTCTTCTATAACTTCAGCTAGTGCTAAAGAATGCTGACAGCAGGTGAGAATCACATGAACACTACATAGATTGGCTTGGTGGTGGTGGCTGTTACATTTTAGTTTTAAACTGATTTCACATCAGCTTTATATGTTAAGAAATGAATGCCAAAACACCCTGGGTTCCAATATTAGCTGATAATCCAGAAATTGCTATCATAAAAGGGAGAACTAAGGAAATCACTTGTCAATAGATTAAGTTAAAAACAACTCCCTTGCTCTGTAACTCAAACCTCCTTCCTCCTGAAAAGAAGGGGCAAAGTAAGAAAGGCACATCTGAAAGTAAATAGCTACAGACCTGCACATCCCTGGACTGTTTGGAAAGTTACAGAGAGATATCCTGGAAAATTTCACTGCAGCTTTAGTGTACTTCTGACTAACCGATTTATTTATTTAAAGTTTTGGATGTAAAAAAATCTAAATTTTCTTTTTCACATTGATATAAGAAGTCTACTAGAAGTGATTCAAAATTAACTTTGCTTGTGTCAAATTTGACTAATTACATTTACAAATGTGCATTATATACATTAAGGTACATGTAAAGTATTTTATTCATATTATCTCAAGAAAATCTATACCCAGAAATAACTTCAAAATATTGGCTGATACTTTTTTCTACACACTGTTACCTTACTAAAGTGATAAAGTTAGTGCTGTAATATGAGCGAAAATAAACATTTAAAAAAATCTGTGCACTAAAACTTCTGGGGAAAAAAGGGTGTCATTAATTGAAACGCGTCTTTTTCATTTGTTAAAAATTTGGGCAGTTTCTCAAAACCACCTTAAAATAAGGAGGAAGAAACATTCCACACACACAGGTGTCTCATACATCCAGACGGGGGTGAAGTTAAAAGCAGTAGCACTGATTTCTGCAGGTACTGTTAAAGTATAAGAATAGGAGAACTTTACAATGACAAGTGAACGAGCAGGGAGGTTTGATTTTCAAGGGATATTGTACTTTTCCATTGATTATTTTGGTGCACATTGTGTCTTGATAGATGAAACAAGCAATTGATCAGCAGCCACAAGGATTTATGGCTATGTCAGCTCCAACAGTGGCTACAACATTTGTATTTTGTCACTGAGATTAAGATGTCTGGAAAGAAAACAATGAATGAATTGACTCTTCTGTGGTGGTGTTTTTTTTTAATTGTTGTTTTGTTTTTATTATTGGTCTATTGTTTGCTTCTGCAGTTGGAAGACAAACTTTGGAGTTCTGGAAACTTTTAAATATTCTGTAGATTCTGACAAGTTGCTGAAATGTAAGTGCAGAGCTTAGCTCATTTTTATTATGTTGATATAATCCACTAACATTTATTTTCATAAAGAAAGTTTAATTAAATCAAACATTTGGCTTCTACACACTCCAATTTAGCCTGCAATTATTTTAACCATTTACATTTATTAACATCTTTATTCTGATGCCAAACATCGTATTTTCCCCTACAAAAGTTCCCTTGTAAGTAATGTTCCCTATTTAAGTTCCCTATTTAAGTAATGTACTTGAATTGTCTTTCATTTAAATTACTGAATTACACATCTCAAATTTCTGAAAGAGCAAGAGAATTGATGAAGAAAATTACAGACTGGGTCACTCTCAAGATAGGTTCTTAAATTTAAACAGGAACAGTTTAAGTTTATACCACCTAAAACAGCCAATTCACCTAATAAGCATATACTAAAGCATATGGACTATTTCAAATTATTATATGCATCTGAAAGAAATCAAATGATTATCATATGTATCAAGTCATTTTTAACCATATGAAAGGTACCTAAGCTGTTCATTATAAAAAACATGCACATATACAAGTATATGCTCGTGTGTGTTTATATGCATATACATGCAGACATTTTCAGGGAGTACATTTCATGGAGTACAGCTCTAGTCACCTCAGCTTTCCTATAGTGAGATCATATCCGAAAATGCTTATTTCATTAAGTACAGAAGGCATGCAGATGACTAGTTTAGGTATTTAATTCTTAAATTACGTGAGACAACATCTTACCTCTTCACCACCTACAAGAACTATTCATAAGTAAAGTTACCCCTAAAGAAAGCACACATCTGCAATGACTGTGCTTACAACATAACCACGAATTCAATCTAAAAAATCAATTAGATTAGCACAATCTGATTAACGACTTTATGAACGTTTATAAAGTATGCTCTTGACTTATTTAAGTAACTTTAATATTCTAGTCAACACTGCCAAAAGTTGAAACACAAAGCAAACAAAAGTAGTGCAGAAAATGAACTTGATTTCCTACTCAATACCAGAAACAAAGTGAATGACAACTTAAAAACTATACAATCAGCCTCTCTCCCCCCAAACACCATACTTAATGCCCTACAGATCACCTTCTTTTGTCTAACAGAGAAACACCTTTTTATGCGTTAAAAATCAGTGTCTTCTTTTTAGTGATTATTCTGTTCTGCTGTGTGTTATAAAAATACTACTTTATCCTGGCTGAAATTGAGATTCTCAAATTATCTATTGCTTTGCATCCTTCTGGGCATTATAGCTTTCAATTACATATTGATACAGTATGAATAAATAGTTTCTAACATACCAGTATAAGTAGTTTGCCAATGTGGAATTTTTGCATGCTCGTGATATCAAGAAAGTGCAAAGGTCTTGCTGAAAGAGATTTAAGAAAAGCAAAATTACATTGTAACATAAGTCTGAGCACATCATAGAGATGAAGATAAGGAAAAAACACAAATGCATGAAGGTTTGAGAGATGTTCCTTTGTAAAGGCTGAATCCGATCCAACCTAGGACTGAACTCCTATTTTTTTTTTTACTTCAAACATTTCCAGCAGCAACACTAAGTAAAGTATATCATGGTTGCGTATTCACCAATATATCACAAGTACATGATGTTTTCCAACTATAAACCTTCAATGTTAGCTTTCTATTTACAATACTTTTCTCCTATGCAATTACTGAAGTGTGCGAATCAACCCTGAAAGGGATTTGCTACCTGTTTCACATCCAAAAGAGCTGAAACTCATTAAAATGTTTTACATCTTAATATAAAAAACGAATTTGTAGAGTATATACAGCATTTAGCTGCTTTTCCAAGGTGTAACAGTCCAACTAAAAAAATATGAACATCTTTACCTAGATGTTCCTTTTGAGGCTTAATTTCCATGCAGTCCTGAGACCCAAACAGGAAGATTTACAAAGACAATGATCTTTTGTTCAAAGACCAATTAACTGTACAACTGTACATCAGATTAAAAACAGACTCCCCCAAATTGTCTTTACCTTGCAATTTTCCCTCCTGCAATTTCTACTAAAAGAAGAGTAAAATCCTTGGCAGATATAAGTCACAGCGTCTTT